>NW_026533243.1:8122500-8341898 GCF_028296485.1 Oppia nitens
TGAGAGTCTTAAGTTTGAAACAAAAAAAAGAGATCAATCGATCAATCGGTTTCCTTATATCATAATATTGATATGTCTTGAGATATGAAGACCTCTAATGCCTTAAAAAGTAATATCAATGACTGTTATATATAATATACAGCTTGTTATATATATATATATATATATATATCAAACCCTTAACCTGTGATTTTCATCTAATTATCTCTAGTCGTGTATAAGATATAACCATTTAAAGAGGTCTGGTCAGAAGTTTTTCGGTGATACCAATGGAGTTATCGGAGGAACACAAACGTGTCATAATTTATTATGAGTTTTTGTCCACACAAGACCCCAACGAAATTCATCGTCGGATGATGGACAGGTTGGGCAATAATAGCCCTGCTTACAGTACAATCACCAAATGGATCCGACATTTCAAACTCGGTGTACAGTCACTCAAAGATGGCGAAAGAAAAGGTCCGGAAGTTACTGTATCGACCCCTGAAAATGCGGCCGCTGTTATATATATATACATACCGTGAGTTAGAGGAAAAGTCAGGCATTCATCGCACAACACTTCAAAAAATATGCACTGATTTGATTGGCGTACGGAAGCGTTTATGTCGGTTTGTTCCTCACTTTCTATCGGATGAACAAAAACAACAACGTGTGAACATCTGCCGAGAAAATCTAAAGATGTGGAAGAATAAGGGACATGTTTTAATTGATAAGATCACTACAGGTGATGAAACATATGTTCACTATTATGAGCCAAAATTGTCACGTGAAGCAAAGATATTTGTGTTTGAAGATGAGGTACCGCCCGATATTGTCAATATTGATAAAACAATTGGAAAAGTTATGTACGCCGTATTTTTCAATATTATATTTAAAATTATGCGGACAGAAGACAGCCACGGCTTTGTGGTACACCACACAATGTCTTCCTAAAGTCATTGAGGGATCTGCTAAAATATGCACCACGACAACAGCAGAGTTCATACCGCAAAACTGACAAGAGTTTTTGCCAAAAATAATGTCAAGACTGTACCGTATATTCTCCCGACCTTACAATGTGTGACTTTTGGTTGTTTAGTGGTCTGAAGCATTTTCTTCGCGGACAAGCATTTAAGACAGAGGAAGAGTTGGACAGCGCGGTGATGGAGTATTTTCACTCCATTTCTGAAGATCGCTATAAAAAAGCTTTCGAGATGTGGAGATCCCGAATGGAGCTATGCATCGAATTAGGAGGGGACTATATTTAAAAAATTAATTTTTTATTTACATAAATTACGTCTAGTTTTCTTTGTGCTACGTTCCCAAAAGACAAGCTATATATATATATCTAACACTAATGTGTCTGTTGTTTTGCGGTGAGTGATAAACACCAAACATATTATAGATATGCAGACAAACATAGTATTAGTTATATATATATAATGTGGTATACAATGTAAGACATTTGAAGACATGAGAAACCATAAATCGACATTCAATGGCTTAAATCAATGACCCAAATATTTATTGGTTGATAGTGTATTTGAAAACATTGAAAATTATATTTTTAGGGTATCAGTTATTTTTTGATATAATATGATAGATGTGTGTATATATGTATGTGTACAACAATATTTTCATACTAGTGCAACCAAGATAGATTACATTTAGCTATATAAATACTATACTATTTTGGTACTGTATATTACTGTATATAAATATATATATAAATTATTTACTTAATAAATAAGATATACAGTATTTTCAATAACTTAATATTGTATTATCGTAAACATATATTGTTTTTTACAAAAAAAAAGTTTCAAACTAAATTATATTATATTGTTTACCATCACATATTGGATTATTGGGATATATATAATATATATATTTTGTATATCTAATTGTTTAACCCTATGGACCAAAAAGAGTAACTCATTGATAATAATAATAATGTATAACTATATTACTGTGTGTTTTACTTTTTCAAGTGTGGCTAATATATGGCGGATATCTTGAGGGCACCACAAGAATTGCAAAGAAAAATAAATCTAATAAACTATTCAATAGTAATCGTCTTACATATAATGTATATAAAGTTTGTTATATAACAAAAAATCAATAGATAACGAGTAATTTTTCGTACAAATATATTAATATAAAGTATACATAMATTATATTGAATATATTAATAACAAAAATCAACAAATTATGTAAACAYATTAWATAGACGAATATATTTGTTAYTAATTTAAKAATACTATTCTTGACATTTAAATAGATAGTAATTATTTCGGACGACAAATAAGTGGYATATCTTAGTCTAAGATAGATTGTCTGAGACTATAATATAAAATATAATTTTTTWAAGGCACACATTTAGCAYTTTTACTTACAATTYTGGAAAATAAGAAATTATATTTATATTATTGGAATATTCTTATAGTAAATATGAATTATAATTAAACTAAATAAATATATTCTTAACTTTATTGGTATCAATTCCAGAATATTTACATCTATTCTCTTAAGTGTTTGTCAAACCTCTATGTGGTGTATGTATGTATATAAAATCAATCGCAAAATAGGTGAGACTGGTTTTTCATCAATATCTCCCTAACAGTTATATCTACAATAAAGATATTAAAACTACAACTATGGTTTCTTGTCACGTACAAAATAGTTAAACAAGTTTTTATGTAAATTTAATAGGGTTAAAATGAATATATCTCAAAAACTACTATATATATTTCAAATCTATAAAATCCTAAATATAGAAAATGATAAATTATTTGACACGTGTTTCAGCGTTTTTCTTAAAAAGTTTAAATTAAGTTGTAATTAATTTTCAAAGTACAAATTCTTATGATTTGTATGTCATATAAATCAAAAACTAATCAATATAATTAATTAATTATATTTTGAAAAAATAAGTAATATAAGTTGCAATAAAAAATAATATCAAATATTTATTATTATCATTTTTCAGAAAATAATTTTATAATTTAGTAAATTACAAAAAATAAAGATTTTTTAAACAATTTTATCAAATATTAATTAAAATTTATTTAATATTTTGTATGTCCACCATCGTTTTGAAGGACAGCATTCAAACGATTTGGCATTGAATTAATCAATCGAATAAAATACTCTCTATTTTCTGATAAACTCAGATGAGCACTCATCACGGCATCCCAAAGTTCATTTGCACTGCATACTCTTGGCTTTTCTGCCCGAACCATATGTTTTAACATACCGCCCACGTGTTCAATTGGATTCAAATCTAATGTTATAAAAAATTAATTAATGTATCAGAGTTATTTTATTTACCTGGTGAACAAGGAGGGTGTGGAATGACTAAATCTTCAGGACTACCCAAACCACTTTCACGGATCCAATCTTTCACAAAATTGCTATTGTGCACTGGATGATTGTCGTGAAGCAACAAAAAGTTTCCGTCATCATAGTGATTGTTGATATAAGGGAGAAGATTCTCTTGAAGATAATCAACATATTCCTCTTTGTTGAAGCGGTCAACTCTTTTGATTGGACCCAATCCATGAAATGAGAAACTAAAAAATTGTTAATATAAGTTAACATTAATATTATTAATACTTACGAAGCAATGAAAGTGAATGTTTGTCTTGTGTTACGAGTAGTCTCAGTAATGTTTTGTTTGGCATATCTTTGACCACGAAGTCGATAGACATAAACTTTTCCATTGTCACTGGTGTCAACTCCAAATTCATCAATGAAGATGACACGACTCCAGTCTTCAAATGTCCACTCAATGAAATTAGTGGCATATTGCATACGTAAATGCATGTGTCTTTCTGTCAATTTTTGTCTTATTGCTGCCACACATTTTCGTATACCTTAAAATAAATTATTAATTTAAAATAAAATAAGATATAAAATACAATACCTTTTTCATTTAGTCTTCGGTATATAGTGTCATCAGAAGCGTTGGCAATCCTTTCGTTTGTTATTAATGGCTCATATTTTCTCCATTTAGTTAGTGGTTCGAAGCGCTTTTCGAGAGCCATTTCAGCAATCATGTCGTCATCTTCAATGGTTGTAATTCTTGGACGACCTGAAGTGACAGGTTTGAAGAGAGGTATGTCATCGTCGTCCATTTTTAACCAGCGGTAATAAGTGGATTTACTTATATAAATTTTTTGTTAATATAAATAATAATAAATTTGTTTTTACTTACCAAGAGATTTAATTATCCGAGCACACGATTCCTTTAGGGCCGAAATCTCACAAATTTTCGAAATTTGATTTCATTGTCAGCAAATCCAGTTGTCAAAGACATTTTGATTGTGAAAATAGAAGATTTGATCCACAAATGTAAACAAAAAGATAACTACTGTTACAACACTTGTAAAGCACTTACACAACACTTACACAACATTTACACAACACTTGCATTACTTTTATTTTATAATGATTCAATATTATATAACATAAATGACGTTAACAAATACATCAATTTTAACAATAAATTAATTTTTATATTATTTTTAAATAAGTAAGTGTTTTAAAAATATTTGATATTATTTTTTTATTACAACTTATATTACTTATTTTTTTCAAAATATAATTATTTAATTATATTGATTAGTTTTTGATTTATATGAAATTCAAATCATAAGGATTTGTACTTTGAAAATTAATTCAACTTTTTTGAAACACATGTCAAATAATTTATCATTTTCTATATTTAGCATTTTATAGATTTGAAATATATATAGTAGTGTATTGATTCAAACCTATTAAATTTACATAAAAATGTGGTGTATGTATGTATGAAAAACCAGTGTATGTATGTATGTGTGTGTGTGTGTGTGTGTGTGTGACTGTTTGTTTGAAGTACATTATAAACATCGATGAAATGAGCCATAAGTATTAGTAAAGACATACAATTATATTGAGAAACCACTTATCTCTATGAGTCATATATATGGTGTATAAATGGGAATATTTATTTGGAGAAATTGAACATAAAGTTAATGAGAAATGCAATACAAGTGGGTATTCATATGTATAGGATTTTCTATACAATTGATGTGTATGTATGCTTATATATGTGTTTGTATTGTACAGTATATGTATAGTAAGGAAAAGTTAATTTTATCGATTTTATTGATTGTCTGATGAGTGGAAATCTCGGTTTCCACTTGTATTATACAACAACAATAACAATATTATAGTTGTATAATATTATTTAATAAATAAATATAGTATATTATATATATATATATATATATTTATGCTATTTATAGCCATATATAGTAGTAGTAGTGAATTMCTTTATAGTATTGTTAGTTGAATGCAATATACAAGAATCGATTCCTTAATTGGTTCACAATTTTTGAGACAAAACTTATTGATATTCCGGTGAGAATACGGTTTCTATATCTTGATGTCTGACTGTACTTTATATGCCTCTCAAAAGGACTGTTGACTTCACTATTATTATTATTTGGATTAAGTAACTGCCGGACTATATCTAACTGTCCTAATTTCAAGCCTGTATGTGTTGATAACAYAAAATTGGATAACTCTATTGATACTCATAAGTGATAGTTGTTATTAAGTAAGTAAAACTCTTGTTATAATATTCAATATAATCATTAATTCAATGTCAAAAGCATATACAGTAATAATAAATATTTTTATCTAATTAACTTAWTTTATAATATAAATATTATTATTAAATATAAAACTGYAAAATTTAAAAAAAAACTATTAACTAATAAATAAAAATAATAAATTTTTTTTTTTATTTTTTATTTAAAATATTWTTATTCTTTATATTTTAGTGGACAAAAAAACTAATACAATAATATTTACTGTATGGTTTAGAAAAAAATATTTAGCAATTAAGTGATGAGGTGTTCCCCTCCCTTATGTTACATATAATACTTAAAATGTATATCTCATATGAAAATATAAACGCATTTTCAGGATATATTTGCTTATAAAATAACAGTATAGATAATGTCTATTAGACATTATATATCTATACATTTCCAGTTTAGTGCCATCACGTAAAAACAGCCTAAAACCCATACTATAAAAACTGATATCAAATATTCCTAACAAATATTTCMCTTTAATCCAACTTTTTCTTTATATCCCTCTCCCTCTCTATCTATCTTTACTAGTGGTCAACCTCTAAGCCCTCAAAATCTATATAATATTTAACAAACCAAATGTCATTTGACACGTGTGWGTGTCTATCTTCTCAACATAAAAAAACTTTATTAAAACATATACTTAGGGTATTAAAAAAATAAACTAAAATACCTTTATAATAATAATAATAATAATATTTTTTTTGAATATTAATGTTTGCCATTGTTTCACAGATTATCTAATAAAATCAACTATATTTTTATATTATCCAACTATAAAATAAAGTCTACCTTTATTTATAAAACTAATTTATTATAATAAAAATTGTTGAAATATTAATATTTTTAATAATTAATAAATACAAAAAAAAATATAAAGTTATAAATAAAATAAAACAATTATATTGTTTTTAATATATAAATATATAATAACATTAAAAATTAAGTAAAATTATTATTCATAATGATAATAATTTATGATTCATAAACATTATTATTATATGAAAATATCATAAAATATTTTAAAAATTCATTAACAAAATCAATTAATATTGAATTTATTTTTTTGTCGTTAACAAAATCCATTAATTTGAATATATCATATGCTAAATAAATATGTCAAAACATTTCAAATAAATAGTTTGGATGCCATTTATTATTTTGTTTGCTATATTTATACTATGGAAAGGGAGGTTTGCACATACATACAAATACATATCAATACATACAATCTTAAGATTTTTTGGGATAGAAGTGGGAGACAGACAAAAGACAGACTGGTATTTACAGTACACACTGTGTACTACACAGACATATCTATCATATAAAGTGTTGGGTTATGTGTGAGCTAATCGTTGAGAAATAGATAGGTGTGGGACAGGTAGCTATCAATAGGTATAGGTGACCACAAAATTAATATACGTTGTAAACACTATTGACAAAAAGAAATTGCATACCATTCGCACACTATATAATAAATAGTGTAGTACTTTGGGGTCAATAAAAAATATCTATATATACCGGTGCTGTTAACCGATAAGTGCTATATAATCATTTATATTTAATCATCAGGCACAGTTCGTTTATAATGCAAATAATTTATAGCCATACACACATATTGTCTGGTACCGACCTATTACTGTCAATGTGTGCCCACAATATGTGACAGTCCTGTGTGTGTGTGTGTGTGTGTGTGTGTGTGTGTGTGTGTATGTGTCGAAGTAAACAAATAGAAAGCACTGTTATCTTTGGTTATTTTTTGGCACCACATATACCATATGCTAGTGAACTGATGGCCAGACACTACAACCTACACGCACACACATAAATATATATATCATTTATGGACACAATTAGCTAATAGCTGGGCTTATGTATATTAGTCTGCCTGTGCTTATGTTTGATAGTAATGAAAAAGAAAAAAAACATTACACTTATGACTGCTGTAGTAATCAGTAATGAATGCACAGTTGGATATTATGGGATATCATAGCTTCGGTACATTAATTTCACTATTTTTGATTATTACCATTTGATATGACTTACCCTTACTTCAGTCTGTTTTGTTATTATTATTATTATTATGGGAAAGTGTTTGACTTATCAACCGATGCTATGGTCACATACTTACCGTTACCGCTATCATGTCTTATGCATTATAATTATTTTTATTAAACAATTCATTAAAACATATAATAATTTTATGTATGAATTTACAAAAAAAAAAATGATAAAACAAAATCTCTCATTAATTTATGCATTTATTTAGATTGTATATCAAAATTTATTGTTGTATTAAAGCTTATTTGAATTTTAATCAGTATATTTAGAAACATTAAAAAACAAATAAAATATTTTCTGATATGTTTTAGTCTATACATTATAATCATAAATAAACATTTTATAAATTATATTAAAAAGATTAGTTTTGAAAATTATATTTCAATTAAAATTATTTTTGTTTTAATATAATTAAAACAATTTTCTAAATTAATTTTCAAGTAATTAATAGTTTTAAAAAAATAAAATTGTGTAGTTTAATTTAACTAATTAATTTATAGTAGATCAAAAAATTTAGCTAGATGGTAGCAGTAACACTATAATAAAAATAGGATAAAATATTAGAATAAAATCTATTTGTATCAGAAAAATAATTATATACATATATTTAAATTTTAGATTATTATTGATATAATAAAAATAAAAATAATAAAAAAATTAGATTTAATCAACAACAAAATATTTGTAAACCACTATCTTATATATATATATATATATATATATATATTTAAATACAATAATCATTGTGTGTTTTCAATATTTAAAACAGTAAATCTTTAACAAAAATCAAATGTTGAATTATCAAATTTTATAATTAAATTAATGGATAAAAAAATTTTAAATTTTAAAAACTACTCTATTTTTATTTTTACGATTATAAATATTTAATTTTCGATTGTTATAAAATAAAACATTAAACAAACTATGAAGTGATGGCTAAAATGTAACTATCAATTCAAACATCAATACATTTAGGACAATGTGAATAGTAAAACACTATCTTATATATATATATAACATGTAGTTTTTTTATAATGAATTTTTATATTTTTGCGCCTTATATGCCTAACCCTGTATATATATATATATATATATATATATATTATTTAGATATAATAAATTATTTAATAAAACAATATACAAGTAGATTCTCCAATAATAAAAACAAATATAAATTGTATAATAAATTTTATTTTATAACCATCATTTTGATGGCATTGTTTTTAGGCAAACAATTTTTTTGTTTGTATATATGTATAAGTTATATAATAAGTAATATAACTGTGCTCTACATCATTCACTCACTTATATATAAATTTATATATTCTCTGTGATTACATTTAGTGCTACCAATTATAGCCCTGGATATGGCATTTGGAGTATTTATTTTTTGATGATTTTCTATGTAGAGATAAAATTACTTTTTATATGTAGTTAACTAACAATTTTTATGTTATACCTTATGTAATACTGTGTATATACTGTAACTGTACAATAGATAGATATTGATGTTATATAACTAGCCATTGATTTAGAGTGAAACAATCATTTAGTGTTATAACTTATACTTATGTTTTTATACAGTATATAGATATATGAATGTTTGAATATAATGAAGAGAGAGAGAGAGAGAGAGAGAGAGAGAGARAGAGAGAGASAGARAGAGAGAGAGAGATTGAATGCAATTATAATTTATTACATGCAATCAAACAAATACATGGAAAACAATAATGAAATATACAAATAGCAAATGAAATCAAAGATAATGAATAAAACTACAGTAATTTATATATACTGTAYTTTACTGTATATAACAGCGATAGAGATCTAGCACTAGTCAATCAAACAAAATAATGATATAAATTGCTATTTATTAATATTTCTATGAATAGAAATAAAATAATGTCTTTAAGTGTATAAGTAATAATAATAATTATAATAATGAATTGACTAAAATAATAAATCTTTATTACTGTGTTATAAGTGCTGAAATTGACAATTTTTATTAAAAATAATATTTTTATTATTATTTTAATTAATGATACCATTTGMCATAAATCATTAAAAAATATAATGTCTTCATATATTTTAAAATGTTGAAATTTTATTTTATTGTCGCTGTTTGTTGAAAACATTTTGTCATTATTATTATTATGATTATTATTTGTTTGTTTGTCTGCTTGAATATCACAAACATATTGTTTAAGATAAATTAAAATATGAAGCATAACATAACAACACAAACATAGACACAACGTTTCATTTRTTATTAATAATAATAWACAATAGCTATAACTATAAAGTAATGACTTTTATTACACTTTTATACTATTATCGTCTCTCTCTCTCTCTCTCTCTCTCTCTCTCTCTCTCTCTCTCTCTCTCTCTCTCTCTCTCTCTCTTTCTCTCTCCCACTCAGTAAATATCATTTAAAATAATAGCATCCGATGAGTATAAAAAAAAACTTATTGAAAATATTTCTCGTGAATTACACATAAGTATCAGTCATATAACTCCAAGATATCTAATACCAGCACTTTTCATAAGACATTACTTGTAAAGTATAATATTAAAAGAGTAAATTCAATGTATAATAGAGACATATTTTCAATGTTTTAACCATTTTTGATGATCATATCCAATATAATATAATATATATATATATATATATAGTTTATGGGTATATACGATACTATACAGTGTATAACTTAAATATAAGTTGCGATTATACAGTGTGTAGACAAAGTCATAAGAGATTATGCTTCAAATGTTTTTCAACTATAATACTGTATATAATGATAATAATAATAATAGTAATACTATTAATAAAAATAAAATAATAATACTATAAAGCATTAGTAAAAATAAAATTTATATATATATCTAAAAAAATTAATTTTATTTATTGAATTATACGGTTCATGAATTGACAAAAAATGCAATCATAATAATTGATTTTCTCTCACCCACTCACTCAATCGTATGMAAAAATGTCACGTTTTTTCTCGCAAAATGACTAAAAATTAAAAATATTTTTTTCAAATATATATAATTTTAATATAACTACTACTACTTTTTTCACAAAATAAAAATAATTTGTGAAATGGGCTTAAAAATAATAATTTCATAGACACGAAATACCAGTGTTAGATACTACTATTAATATCATCAAAAAAATTATTTTATTAATTTTATAATATATTATTATAATTAAAATATTTCAAATTGATATAATCAAAAAACTAATATGAATTATTTTATTAACGCTATTTTTATAATAAATGATACAATTAATAATATTTAAAAAAAGTCTAAAAACATAATTTATACAAAATTATATGCAAACCATAATTGAAAATAAAAATTAGCTAGTTTATTTAAGCGAAACAAAAATCTATTCATTAAATTATATTGTAATACATTATTGTATGCATTCAGTACTTGTAGATCCAYAATAGGCATAGTTTCAACAAAAGCACGTTATTTTATGGGTACCGTAACAACAATAACACACTTATGAAAAAAATAACAAAAAATAGGTATATGTAGTAAAAAGTAAGTAACTAACAAATAAATGAATAACTAACAAAAAAAATCTTCAAAAAATTATTATAAGTAGTTATATGGCATAAAATCACGCAATTTTTCACTGCCTATGCATTGTAAATGTATTCATGAAATCTCATCAATGAATGGTTTTTGAGATGAAATAAATGAAATGAAAAACTAGTGAAATACTAGAAATAATAACCAGAGAAAGAGAGAGAGAGAGAGAGAGAGAGAGAGAGAGAGAGAGAGAGAGAGAGAGAGAGAGAGAGAGAGTATAGAGAGAAAGCGAATTAAATACTAATCCATACAAATGAATGACAGTATGCATGCAATAATAGTAAATATACAGTTATATRCATAATACGGTGCAGTATCTAACTGTGCTCTATCAGCTACCGGTGCACACACACACACTGGTCTAGTCATTATTCAATGGCAATAAATGATATATATATATATATAAAGTATATACTATATAGTAAACATTATAACACTATACAGTATTGGCTAATATAATAATATTGAGGGGACAGACCCGAGACTTGAAACTGTATAGTAGTGATGGATTTGCTTATGACTAATAATGACATTGTGTTTTGGCTATTGAATGGCTGATGAATTGCTAATGATTTATATTCACGAATATTGTACAGACTTTCAACTGTGTTATTATATACACAAAATACTACCACTACTACAGTACAACCACTGGTTATGTCAATGTGTGTGTATATGTGTGTTATTGTAATGATTTCTGTAATTTTTACTATAGATTTTCAATCACACGCTTGGGATGGGGGTATAGGGCCGGGTACTCATGTTATGTATCTACAGTACATTATGRGTGCACTGATGCATAAACAAAGTCATACACACACACACACACACACACACACACACGATCAGTAACAATATATGAGCAAACATTAGGAACTACCGGACYCTTGTTGACCTATGACCCGGGCTATTTAACATATGATAAAATATTCAGTGTAACACACATATTGAAAATTGTGCGTTAAATTTGGCCCATTGTTTGCAACACACAATCACTGGTCATATATTTAGTGAATAAACGCAGTGAATAAATAATGTAAAATAAATTCATTATTATTTGTTTAGTATATATATATTTTTTTGTCTCATTTAAACCGTATATCCAGTTCCTCTCTAAAAATCTCTGCAGTTGTATATTATATTATGATTTCCTCACTACATGACAGCTCAAACCGGGCATAAAATTTTCATCGCAAAAAATTTTCATTAATTATTTTAATTGATTGACACAAAACAGTGACTGATTTTCTATAATTATATATCACTTACTGTATATTATAATATATTGTATTGTATTTATAATAGATTATTTATAATACATGAGATTTATTATTATAAGCTTATTGTATGTTTAAATGGCAAATAAAATTGATATTCAAATTGTATTATTCAGTAGTGCATTACAATTACTAATAGTACTGTAGAATATTCTGTGACTTATCTAACACAATAACTATATACTGTATATATATATATATATATATATATATATATATTATATATATATAATACAATACAGTATATTGCAAAACAACACTACAACTAATTATATTGAAGTGAATAACAAAATTTAATGAGATATACTCTTGTATAGTAGAAGTATTGTACAATACCGATGGTAATGTTGAAGAGCACTGGTAGGCCTCTTATGTACCGATGCTTAGACAGCGAGATCTGGGATTTTGATTGTAGAGATAAATTGATGAGCACTGGTGTATATTCAATGTACATTTTGGGAAAAGGGTTTTGTATATATACTACAGTATATATATTGTTAACTAATACTGTTTCTCAAAATCCTAATTGAAAATGTTTTTCCAGATACTTATAAAGCACACACACACACACACACACACACACACACACACACACACACACACACACACACACACACACACACACACACACACACACACACACACACACACACACACACACACACACACACACACACACATACATACATACATAATAATAAGTTACACACACATATAGACATAGACAGACAGACACACACACACACAAACATATATACATACATATGCAGACAACACATAATGAGATATGTGTAGACAATATACAGTTCCCCTCTAAAAATTGCATTCACTTATGCATTACATTAGACATTAGATGAACAGTTATTTGAATAATAAAAGGACACAAACAGACAATATATGCAACATTTTGAGGTGTTATACATAATATGTGTGTCAGAGTCCGGTGGCATTGTTTGCTTTGATACTACTGTACACTACAACTCTGACTGACCCTCCGGGGGCTAATCAGTGAGAGAACAGGCCATCTGTACATAATCACTATTACCCCCATCACTGGCTGCATCAGCAGCTTATATACCTAACAGTCACGAAACATAGCACAACACTACACTAGTCATAGGTTTTCTGTATAACAAAAACATAAAAATTTTTATTATATAGTTGTGACATAAAATTTTCTGCTGATCTTTAAACAAATATATGTAAATATTGTACAATAAATTATATGTAGATTTTACATACGTTTATACAGTAGATACGGTATATAATGTTTGAACTATAAATTTATAGCTAATAATTGTGTCTATGTAATAGAGATAAAAATTTTATTGTAGAGCTCAGGGAGTTATATAATATGGGTTTTTATACAGTTTTTATGTATAACTATGGTGTGTGTTATGACTATAAATAACTAATATGTATGCAAAATGTTTACTTCAGTTGTTATCATCATATTTTTCAGAGAAAAATGTGATTTTTATCTTTAAATATTATCAATGCAAATGTTAATGCATTTAGACGCTTGTGTCATATAAGTGTAGTGTATTGTTGGTTATGTACGGTATGACTATTGTAAAGTTGGACTACATTTGGAAAGGGAGTTAAATATATATAAATATACTGTATATWTACAATACAGTATATACAGTAATGTATAAWATATATATATGATATTTATGATACTAATCTATAGATGGGTTATATATTGCATAACAATATAGTTAATATTTCTGCCAATATATTGTATTTATAACTATATAGAGTTTATACTTATGTATATGTTTAATGAATCATAGATTAATGTGCGAATTATGGGGAAAGAGGGGGTTATATATCAATAGATTGTAGGGATAGGATTGGGATGTGATGGTTGTGCCAATTCATTGATAGTCGGGATTGTCGGCTCAAAAATATAGTTATTGTGTGCGTATATATATCTAAAGCAGATTTAAAGACACACTAATGGTTTGAAAATAAAAGTGCTTTTAATGGGATTTAATGGGCATCACATCAATAGGCAATAGTATACCGGCTATATTATGCCATACCATAGGCATCAAGTCATACATTATTCAATGAGATATATTGTAAGCCATTATATGCATAATAGATAAGCGAATTAAAAATGTTTTTATATCCTTTTTTTTTGTTAAATATTACATACAATATATATATAGAGTATATTCATATCATATATCTGATGATGGCTTTGTATTTAATACCGAAACCAAAAAATAAAAAAGTTTTTATTTAAAGTGATTTTTGATTTTATGTGTGTGTCCACAATTGTATTATCTATAATGTACTTTATTATTATTATTGTTAAGCAAAAAATTTAATTGAATTTGTTGTTTGTTTTCTCAGTTTTTACTTTCAGGCTATATTTTTACTTATTCAATAGACTTTAAAAAACAAAAAATAAATAAAATGTATTATACTGTATACAAAAACTAATATAATATTGAATACACTATCAAACTGAAACAACAAATAAAAATGATAATAAAATTTTGTTAATCAATTATTAATAGCCTTATTTCTATTATATCATATGATTGCGTCTACATAAGTAATAACGTTCAAACAGTAGTTAAAAAAATAATAATACTAATAAAAATAAAAACATATAATAGTAAAAATATACTGCTATTGTTAAGTTTTATATAGTATACTAACAATATAATCTACAAAAATACTATTGATTTTAACTTATAATATTTTAGTATCATAAACTACAAAATATTGTTTTTTATATTATTATTATTGTTTTTATAAATAAATACTCTTTTACAACTATAATAAAGCAATTAAATTAAACTATTAAGTTTATTTGTCCAATTAATCTAAACATTAAATAGTGTAATTTTATTTAAATATATAAATATTGAAAATATTTTATTTTATAGATAAATAATTTAACAATTATTTAGTATATAGTCATCACATAAAAAACTAAAACAATCAATACTATAGTCTGACTTTTAAGCTAATGATAGTATTATAATTATATTTTATACTTTTAAAATTTGTGATTAAATGTTTCACTAAATAATTTTTATTTTTTACAATTAATTTAATGTATTTTTTAAAATTTTTAATTTACTTTGAATATTAATAGTCCATTAAATTGATTAATTTTGGATTAATATATATTTCATTATATCWATGAATAGCTAATTAATTACAAAGTTTTTTAGATAATGTATTCAATGAATTCATAGTTTACACAATTTAAGTAAATATAATTATGTTTGTAAATATTTATTGCTTAAAATTTTATTAATAACATTTTAAATATTACATTAAAAATTATTATTATTATTTTATAATTAGGTACTCTAAATATTATTATCTAAAAAGTTARGTTTGTGTTTAATATTTTAGTTTTTAAAATAAAAACTTGTATACAATATATTGGTTTACTTAGAATTTTATTTAATTAATTGCTTTGTTTATTATTACTACTGTATTATTAATAAGTTATATGAAAAATATTTTATTTATAGATTTTAATTATAATCATTATAATAGTGTAAGTATGAAACAGACAATATTTGTTACAAAGGATAACAACTATTAGTTTAGATAAATAATATAAAAAATATATAACATAAATGTACTTAATTATAGTTTTTAAAAATAATATAAAGTTATATATATATATATATACTGTAAAATAAAATATAATTTTTATGTTAATCATTTTTTTGTCCATATGTTCCTAATTATTTTTGTTGTTGAACATTTATATTTTATTTTTAATGTTTTAACCTAATCTGAAATTAAAATTTTAAACTTCAAATTAAAAGCTGGAYATATTTTTTAWATATATATATATATTTCAGAAAACAAACTTTATATAAAGTTTGATTGAATATAACACTTTATATTTAAAAATATAAATCTAATAATAACACAATACATATCAAATATAATACATAAAAACAAATCAATACATTTTCTTATTACAGAAAAATTTGTTGTTTTTTAATAAACTATTTTTATGGTAAAATAGAAATAAATACACTATTTATATATATTTTGTTTTTATATGTTTACCATTTCTCAGAAAAAACACTTAAACTAATTGCAATTTAGAAAATTATTATAAAACTTATATATATATATATATTTTATTTTATTAGTTTTATTAACTAGAAAATATAAGCAACAATATTTATATATTTTAAAAAAAATAATAGTATCAAAAAATAAAATAAGTATATATATATATTATCTAAATATGTTATCTAGAAATAAATAGACAGTTGTATTTTGGTTGCTTAAATAAAATAAATCTGTTATACTATTATTGTAAAAATTGATTACAATGTGTTTTGTTTTAGGTTTTTATTTATTTATTTTATTTTTTGTTTGTTTGTTTGAATGTATGTTTGTTGGTGTGTTTACAAATAATAAAGTACCGCTAGTTATAATAAAGCTTATAAAATATAGATTATATATATTTATATATATATATATATATATATATATATATATATATATACAGCAATTGTAATATTAAATAATATTATTATTATTATACAATAGTTTATAAGTGGGATATAAAAATAATATATTTTTCATAACAAATGCACACAGAAATAGAAAAAGAAAGAAAGAAAAAAAAGAGAGATTAATGTCTAATAAATCACAAAATAAAATATAGAAAATATATAATGCATTTGTAATATACAGTAAATACTGTACTTTATATAATAAGCATAAAAATACTGTAATATAAATATATTTAATAGTTTTTATTGGATTTTATTACCGTTAACCTAAAAAATAAATTTACTACTTAGATATTTTTATATATATATATRTATATGTTTGTACTGTAAATTTTGAATGCATACATTGTACACAATTGCATATGAAATGGTTAGGTATTTAATGATTTTATTATTATATTAGACAATATTATGCATACAAAATAAAACGGATAATTTATTTTTATAATAAACTTTTATATATAAATATATATTTTTAAATAATAATGATATACAATATATTTTTTATATACACAAATAAGTTGGCTTATTTTTTATTATTTAATATTATAAGCATTATTTACTGATACAGTATACACTACATATGATTACAAATACTGTATTTAATATGTTTATAAATAATAGATAAATTATATACAATTTTCATATAATTTATATAATAAAACTACAATATTATTTAATAACTATGCTTGTAGAAATTTATGCGACTAAAAGTATATAAAAAATGTCAAAAATTATAATTAATCAAAAAAAATTATATATCATAAATATAGATGAATGTTACAACAAAATTTATATACAGGTATATAATTATAAGTATTGATATGCGATATATAATATAAAATAGATTTGTTTATACAAATAATTAAAAATAAATATATATATATATATAAATAATTATAATTAATTTTATAATGAAAAAACATAACTGCAATTATATAAAAATTCAAAGCATATAACAGAATATTCTCAGTATTTTATAAATAAATTAAATATTTATTATATACAGAACTTTATTATTCATATAAAATAATAAAATAAGAATATTTATTACAAAACAAAAATAATATTTTTTTATCACAGCATAATAATAAAATACAAATAAAATAATATTTATAAAATAATTATCTAAAAAGTCTATTTGCAATATTTATGCTTAAATATGTATTGTAAAAGTAAAAATGTAATATTTTTCTCTAAATAAAATTTGTGGTTTAATATTAACATAAAATATGTATTTGTCTAATATTTATATTAATCAAACATTTAAATGAATAAAAAAAATTACAATACAAAACTAATTTATATAAAAAAATGTAATAAAACATATTTTATTACAATTGAATTTATTATATTAGACACACACACATTGTATAAATGTAATGAATTTTGATTATTAATAATACACAAAACATTAAACATTTAATAAATGGTGACAAATAATAAAAAAATAGTTTATTATGATATATGATATGCAGATATAATATTATGATATACATATAAATGATTATTTGATTGCCTGATATCTATATGTATGTGTTAGGGTGTAAGGGTGTGAGTCTATATACCCGGTGTAAGGGTGTGGTGTGCTATATGTGTATTGAACACCAATACACATAAAATATTATATTATTTTTAGCACTTAAAAACAAATGTCAAATTATTATTATATATAATAATAACTACAATTTTATTATACTGTATTTCTAAGTTATAATTGTAAAAATATAATATATATATAAAAGTATATATAAAACAATTTTATTGCTATTTTATAAATTAATATTTTCTTTGTTCCAATAATATTATTATTATTACTAAACTATCATAATATGTATTATTAAATAATCATAATTTTATTTATTTTTTGTTATTTAAATTTGCTAATAACGAAACTAATTTTTAAGCCATATAAATGTAACTTAATATTTATTGTATAATATGTATTCAGCTTAGTTTTAAAAAATTAAATATAAATATTTTTACACATCATTTATTATAGAAATTTTTTAAGGATTTATTTTTTGTAATTTTTTTTGTTGATGAAATGAAAATCAAAAATATCAAATTACATGTGAAAGAAACTATTTTTTTCTGACWACAAAACAAAAGTATAGTGAATTGAAAAAAACAAATATCATTAATGCAAATCTTTTTTTATGAAATAGGAGACCACTTGTTGTAGAGGAGGGTTGGGTGAGAGACATACCTGTGTACAGTACAGTATGTTTGTGCATATCTACCTAYCAGTGCCTCTCACTCTCTCTCTCWCTCTCTCTCTTTCCYTATTTTTTAAGTTAGTAAAAAAATGATGAATATTCAATATCAGAGAGATCTCAAAACAAAATAAAAATAAATAAATAATAATATGATGACTATTTACRTATTAGTTTACTACATATTTAGATACGATATGCTGTATATAAAAAAACAAAACCTAAATCCAAGCAATAATTGTATAGTAAAAGTCAATGACGTTTTTTTTATTTTGATAATCAATAAAAACATCTCAAACAAATATACAAACTAARTAAAAAACTATTGAAATATAAAAATAACATATTTTGCATTGATATTWTATAAGTATAACAAATAATAAAAATAATAATAATAAAATTAAAGGTTGCCTATTATTGAAGATTTCTTGAAAGAAAATTCTTGGGCTTTAAAAATAAAAATATTTTGTATTAAATTACACGTTATATGTATTATATTTATATATAAAATAATAGATGCTTTTAGGTTATGTTGAGGACAGCCAGATATAGATAACTAAGTCAACAGAGTATTAGTATTTTAAAATATAAAAGAAAATATTTATATAAATAATTGTTTTTAGTTTGTTGTTGTTGTTGTTGTGTTGTTTGTATAGTTATTTATTCAACTGAAACAAAATCATGAGTAGAGAAAGTTTAGAAATAATGAGAGAGAAAGAGAGAGAGAGAGAGAGAGAGAGAGAGAGAGAGAGAGAGAGAGAGAGAGAGAGAGCACATGTACTCAAAATGATTGGTTTTATGTTTTAAATTGAATGAAAGTAAAATATCACTACAAAAAAGTACTAAACTTTATATATTGAAAACTTTTAGAGAAAATTGAAATTTATTGCACTCTATACTATCAGTTAGTATAATATTATACATTTACAAACAACAGATTTAAATATCAGTAGATACTATAGTTCACAATAATAAAAAAAATTAAGTCAAAGTGTATGGGGAAATATAGCAATATATGCACTGTATATACAGTATTAATGTATCGATAGTTTACAATTTTCATTGAATACATTTACAAAATTAATATTATGCAAAACACATTTTACAAAATATACAGTATTTATCAATAATAATGATACAAATGGTCAAAACAAGTACTATACAGACTAAATCTACTAAACACAAGTAATTTATTTATTATTATTTGAGATTTTTATTATTAAAAAAATCCAAAAAAGATATTAGCAATGATATTGGTATTTATTTTTTAAATCCTACAAACATTCACAATTACATTTGAATTTTTTCTGGTATCTCATCAATGATTAATCGCGTGCAAAAATGCCACTATATAATAGTAACCTTGATAACAATATATTATATAGTATTAAATTTCAATATTAAAAATATATTTTATAAATTATATATATTAGATTTTATCAAGGTTATATTAATGAAATATACTATGTTTAACAAATTATATATTTAATTATTCAGATTTAATAAAATGTATTTTTTCTATCAATATAATTATCTTATGAATAACACAAAATACCTATTATTTATTATAAATTATTAACAATTAGCATTATAAAACAAAAATAATTTTTAAAATAAAATATTTAATATACAAAATATGATAAAATAATATTTTTAACAATAATAATAAATAATATATTAAATAACCGTTATTTTTTTATTAATTAAATCCATGTTTAAGTATATAAAAATATATGTATATTTTAAATAATATTTATGTATAATTTAGCCTAGATATTTTTAATGTCCGGTCTATTTATTTGGCTATAAAAATTCATGAATAATTAATTTAATATAAATTTATGCATTGAATACAAATAAGTAAATTTTAGTATATTATGAAATATATGCGGAAATATAAGTACAAAAACATACAGAATATTCTGCATAATTCTTTTTATTATTAATATTAATAATATAACATAAAAATTTTGTTGGCATAGCCTCTCTCTCTCTCTCTCTCTCTCTCTCTCTCTCTCTCTCTCTCTCTCTCTCTCTCTCTTGCATGCAATTGCAAAATGAATTTATATTACAAATGATATAATAATAGGATTAGTCGTTTTAATAATTTTTATAAATCTCATGCAAAAAAATATATATTAACACAAACAATCATACGATCAGATTATGTATGTATAASCATTCATATTATTATTGAATAAAGAAAAAAATGTCAATTATTTGCATAAAATATTCAATTATTTCTTATTTTTCTTTCTTGAATAGAAATAATAATAATAAATGTTTTTATCGATTCTTAATATATAATTTAAATCAATATTTTTTGTGATAAATATTCTTGAATATTATTTATTATATGATTTTTTAAATATATAATAATTTTTTATTACTGAATGTTTGTCATTCGTGTAAAGTTTTTTTTCATTGAAAAAGGGTTCACACAAATCATAATAATCATAGCATTAAAATGCTATAAATATTTTTTTCATTATTATCATTATGTATGTTATAAAAAAATGCAATATTTATTGAATAATAATAAAAAATAAAATTTTATGCCAACCTAAATGTATAGTACCATCACTAAAACTACTATAAATGATAATCGCTATCAATTTTATTATTATTATTTAATATTTTTTAGTTTAAATATAAGYGTAAGTATGTAAAAAAATCTATAATGTAATTTTATGTATATATATATATATATATATATATATATATATATATATATATATATATATATTGGTATAAAAAGTATGTTTAAAAAACCAATAGTTTGAAATRTTTTTTTTAATAAAATACATTCAAATATTTTATTTGTATTATACAATAAATGCAAACACATATATTGTGCTTAAAAAGATTTATTATAAGTCATCAAAATGACAATCAATATATATTTATTTATATATATAATGTCATTGGCTTATGTATACATACTGTAGTTTATTTAAATAGCCGGTGCTTATAGAGTGAAGGGTCATCACAGGSAATGCCATACAAACTATTAGCTAAAAAAAATCGAGAGTTGATGACTATTTATGTATACATTTATATATAATATCCTTATATTTGGCAACACATATCGTACCTTACGTTATATGTTGTCTACTAATGTATTAAAAGAAATTGAAGAGAGAGAGAGAGAGAGAGAGAGAGAGAGAGARAGAGAGAAAACATTTTCATATAATGTATACATAAGTTGTAGTTATTGTTATAGACATCACTGGGGAGTCAAACAGTATGGCTCTACTGTATATAACACTGTCAATRACATACACACATACATACTGTACACACACATTGTAACTATACTGACATATATTTTCAAAATTGTATGACAAGAGAAAGAGAGAGWGAGAGAGAGAGAGAGAGAGAGAGAGAGCACAGGGAGATAAACAAATATCTAAAGAGAAAACTAAAATAATAAAAAAGTTTCGCTGATTTGCAACGACTCCCTACAGATATTTTAAATGACTTACATTTATGAATATTATAGCAAAATATAGTGTATAAGGATTGATATCAAGAGGAGACTAACACTACTACATCAGTGTATCATTCAATATGATTGAGCATAACATCCAATGCTAAATACATTACATGTAAAGTATATATATATATACACACAAAACATATAACAAAAAAAACATAATAACAATATTATGAATAATTAATGTGAAACTATAAAAATCTCATTTTTTATTTTATTTTTTCCATTTCACATGTTAGACATATGAAATAAACAGTAGACAATATATAGAAAAAGAAATATTATCTTTAATTTTTTGTTTGTATTTTAACTCAATAATATAACTCATTATTAAATATTATAAATATTAAAACAATATACTAATGTKTTKTTCATAAATGATAATAATTATTGTTTTATTTTAGTCACTCTAATGGTTTGATTTCTTTGCCAAATAAAAATAAAGTTTAGAAATAATAGATAAAAATTAATTTTCTTTATTAATAATTGATAAATAACTGCTAACAATAGCTAAGTGAGAGTTTGTTTAGTTTAGTTACTGTAAATAAAGTATAGGTTTGTCTATCATTAATCACAATTATATAGTAAATTATTAATTGATCCAATAGGTTGGCTAAACGATTTTTCTGATATCCAAACTAATTGTTAATGATTTGTCTTAATTTATTTGTTGAAGTATTGTATTGTCAGTATTGTTATTATTAAGTATTAATGAAATAATAATAATAATACTTTTTTTTAATAAGAAAAATATTATTAAGTTTCATATTTTTTATAATAATAATATATTCAGCAATACTGTACAGTATATTGTTTTAATTTTAAAAAATATATATTATTATTATCATATCATATGTCTATTCAAATATTAAATTATAAATATAGTATATACAAAGTATTGTGAAAGTCAATACAATATTTTAAACATATAATTATTTTTATTACTAAAACAAAAAAAAATATTTTCAATAACTCCATTTGTTATTATAGTACACAATCAATAATACATTAAAATTCAATTTATTTTAATTGAAAATTACATATTAAGTTATATTACTAATATAATATATATATATGAATTTAGTTTTAAAAATAAACTATCATTATGTGAATTACACATTCAATAAAAAAAATTTATAACAAATGAAAAAGTTTATGTCATTTATAATTTAGCACCAAATCTCTAATACTATTAGACATAATAAAAACTAAGTATAAGTTTATTTAATAAATTATACAAATATATTATTATTATAATATGCATAATATAAAACATCTTAAACATGAAATCAACTTATTTTTTCTTTTAATATATTAATGGCATATAAACATTATAACACAATGATATTAATACTGTAATAATAACAATAATAAATATCCTGCAATAATATTAACGCATTAAATATATGATTGTCTAATAATGAGAGCAAAAAATCTATATATATATATTAAAACTAAAAATATATTATATTATATATATATATCTAATCAATAGTTGCAGTCATAGAGAAAAWAGTAAGTCTAATAGGAATTCCTGTGCCATAAATCTCAGTGCAAATGAAATAAGAAATATATGACTCTTTTGCTAACAAATATCATATAATTTTTTTGAGAATTTTTTTTTATAATGAATTTTTTTTGTGTATATGTATATAAAATATGTCTTTGTGTGTGTATGTATGCAATTGATTTTAAATCTAATAAAAAGTCATATATAAATATAAATATACACATGAATATCAATAATATGGATTAAAATATATTTATTATATTTATGTATATAAATAATTCGTTTAGCAAATAGGCAAACAATTTTTTAACAAATGAATAAAATTTATACAATAATTTTTATTTAAAAATAACTGCATATACTATATATGTATTATAAAAAAATAAAATATTAAAATAATTTGATTTGAAAAGCTATTCAATTGAATAAATATATAACATTTACTGTATGATTTAACATTTTGTTGTTGTTGTTAACATTTGTGTCAAATTAAATCATAATGTTTAAACTATAAATTAATACTAGATAGTAAAAAAATAATTTTATATATTTATAACTTATATTTATTATATGAAAAAACATTGCACAATATTTTTAAAAAATAGTAGAAAATACAAAAAATGTTTCTATTATTATTGATTAAATATTTTATTTATTGATAAAAATAAAACATTTATCATAATTTATGTTGCTCATATCCTATGATTTTAATTTTTTTTGCTCAAAAATTACTGTTTTACTGTAAATAAAAGCATTTATTTTGAACTCTAAAATAAAACAAACAAATATATATATATATATATATTGATATATAAATAAAGTTAAACTAAAATAAAAGAAAAACAAAAGTTTTTTTCTTGACTGTCAAAGACAACTAATGAGACAAATAATTAATGGACGACTAAATTGTAAATTATTGACAGTGAGGGGCAAACTCCCGATTGGCTTATAATTTATCGATAGCTATACTTTGCTTTCGATGATAAATAAATAAAATAATTAAAATAAGTGTTTTTAGTTAATAATTTCAATTTATTTTCAAACATACTGTGTGTATATATATAATATATATATATATATATATACAACTATCATAATTTATATTGAGACAATTTTAATTTGATTTTAACATCTAGATAAATTAACTAGTTTTAAAAAAATATATATTTATGTTCAGCTAGATAATGTAAACTAAATTTTATTTTAATTAAATTATATAAAAATATAAATGYGTAATAATAAATTTATKAATTTAATAAATATTTTTATTTTCAATTGTTAATATTATTAGTATTAATTTATTAATATTATATAGTTTTAGTWTTATTTTAATTACATAAAAACCAAATTATTACTATTATTTTTTTGTGAAATAAAATTTTTTGTTACATTTTATTGGTCATTGACATTGTATATGGGGCTTATAGTTATATATAATAATAAATAAATAATAACATATAATAAAAGGCATATCTTTATTGGCATTTTATAGCCGGCAATAAACAGATTAATGCTTTTTCTGGTCAATTCACGCAAACTGTGCTTACAATATATATATATACACAGTTTGAAACAAAAATTTATAGCTACCGGTGCTGCAACCAAAAAAATATATCAAATATCATTGAAGTAGTAACTGGGCTCTACTGGGTTTTAGATAAATGTTAACTAAAAGTATTATATTTAAAGTACGGCTTATTATTATGTTTGTGCCGTTTTTGAGAGTCGGCTGATTGTCAGCCAATTGATTAGCCAATACCTGGACTTTAGGTTATCATTGTTAGCCAGTGTTTGATATTAGTTTGCAAAAAACTGCAGTAAATCTAATACAAAACTATATGATTAAAATTTTTAAGTAATTCAATAATTTTGATTAATTTCTTTATTAATATATAGTTTTCATTTTTAAAATTAAAATTTTAGTTAAATATACAAAAAAATTATAGTAATAATAAACTTTATTTTAGTGGCTAATCATTGGTAATATTAAATATTTGTTTTGTTTTGTATAAATAATTTATTTTAAAAATAATTTTTATCTAAAAAAATATTTTCTATTTGTGAATAAGCAAATTGCTGTAATTAAAATTATTTTTTTTTATTAAAACATAGCAATTAAAAAAAATTAATTACTAGTTTAAATGCTTATTAAGTTTAAATAAAATGTCTCAATAATTTAATTGATATGTTAGTGAAATTTTTTTTAGATTTGTCAAAATAAAATAATGATATACTATTTGTCATATAATAATTATATTAWATTATAATACTAAGATTATACAAAAAAAAAGTTATTTATTATATAATTATAAAAACTTATTATATAATACAGTATATGATAATTTTCATACAAACAATTATTGAATTATTTACATTCAAAATAAATCTCAGAGAGGGAGTCCTATCGACCAATAAATGTAATAATACTAATAAAATACAATTTTATTAAGTAAAACAATTTTCTGTTATTAAGAAACTGAGAGAGAGAAAGACCTGAGAGGAGAGCTGGAACCTACCTGTGCTCGAAAATGCACTAATCTTAACCACCACCTAAAAGTCGCTCTCTCTCTCTCTCAGATATAATGATCCGGACTTTGCATGAAATAAATAAAACATTGAAGCCTTCAAAAAAATCAAACTAAAACAACATTAACAGCACAGGTATTATCCAACAGTTATAGTTTGCTTATCATTATTATATAAGTCAAAAGTGAGAGAGAGATTGTATTATTTAAAAGAGTGCGCTAATAGTCCTAAACCTGAATTATGGTATCACCTCATCGGTAATGATTTTCAATGGGATCACTTGCTATGATGCCTGTCGTAGTTGTTGTTGTTGTTGGGCACAGGGAGTAGGGAGTTGGCCTGTCTGTTAAAAAGCAAATTGATCTTAAAATTTATTTGCCATATCCACCGCACGTTCTCTCTTTCTTTCTATCACTCACTCACTCACTCACACACTCACTATCTTAAGATAAGATGGTATAGCTTTTGATAATAAGCGCATTGGTCTTAGGGATCGGTACTTTATAGACATTTAGAAGTTTGTAGGGATTTAAACACAACCACCAAATGGGCTAAACATGCGGTATTAGTGGACTTTCATTCACTTTTCGTGTCCCATAAATCTCTCACTCACTCACTCACCCATTAATTTACTCACTGGCTATTGTATGACAATAACTAATTAGAAATATATAGAGATATGGCATCCAAAAAAACTACATTTAATTAATCGCTAGATTATTATAAGCTATATTATAAGTTATTACACTATACTATTATTTAATGTTTTTATTGTTTTTTTACTTTATGTACAAAAATTAGTATTATTTTTATTATTAAAAATGTAGCTTGTTTGTATGTAATAATATAGAGAATAAAAAAACAATTGTTGATAACCATAACATAATCTAACTTAATCTCATATCTGTATAAACTGTATGTATAGATGTAATGTAAAATAATAAATTGTTTCGAAAAAAAAAATTTGTTATATATAAGTGTTATACCTATGATATGACATACCATTCAATTTATATAACAAGAGGTGTGCGCTTTGTTTTTGTGTTTTGTATTTTTTTGTTGTGTGTGTGTTAGATGTAACACAAAAAAGTCATATATAATAATAAATGGTATAAAAAATTATTAGTACTGAAATATATGCTATAATATAGTTGAAAGCAATAAAAAAAATGAAATGTATGCCCATATATGTTGTGTTGTTTTGTTATCTCATATAGAGATCGATAATAAATTTTCACGGCTTAGACCTTCTCTAATATCATTGTCTATCAAATACACGATTAATATTATATATATATATATTTTGTAAAAATAGTGCAAATTATTGCCAATTTTTGTGTGTGTGAATGTACTTTACAATATTATATAATCTATATCTAAATCATATTAGTAACTTTTATTTTAAATTAAAGATTGATAACACAAAAAAATAGATTTTGTTTTCATCAGATATTTTAGGTTTTYTTTAAAAAATAGTTATTTTTCAACAAAATAATAATAATAAAAAACAGTATTTTTCATTCACTATCGGAGACAATTATATCCGTTTAGTGACAAATAAAATTTATTATTGTTTTTGTGTGCTAACACACTAAGGAAAAAAACATATAACTTTTTGTTGTTAWATACTATTATATATCTCATATAAAATAATTTAATTTTTATGACTATAATTATTAGCCAAAATCAAATAGAAATCAAATCGATAGCAATCGACAATTGATAAAAATTTTATTTTTATTACCAGACAAACTAATTCATAATAATATATACTGTATTTTTTAAAAATTACAAAACATATAATTCACCCGTAAAAATGTTTTTTTTAAAAGTTTGAATGTTATTGCCTTTTAAATAATGCTCATTATTATTAAGTTTTTTTTTGTTATTGTTTGAAATAAAAAAAAACTATTTATCCAAATACGAGTTCATATTAAAACACTTTTATCTASAAGTATTGGTACTGAAATATTAACTGTGTATAACCTGAAAATTAATATTTAATTTAAAATAATAATAATAACGATAATAAATAGATCTTTTGTTTTTTATCTAAAATAACATTGCATTTAATTTTYATATATATGTTATTATAATAATATAAAATTTTTAAGATAATAAACACATTTTTTTAAAAAAAAGATAGTATCCCCCAAAACCAAAGAGAGAAAAATGTAATAAAAATTTTAATGAGATTTTCTCATTTGCTTTGATGTTGTTATACAATGTGTGTGACCTATGATTTGCGAAAAAAATAATAGTATACAGTATTATATATTTAACAATTATTTTATGATATTAAATGATAATTTTATACAACAATATATTTATACATATTATATAAAATAAAATAAGCATTTAATATTAATTTATTTAACCGATGAAAACAATTTATTATAAACTAAGCATTTTATTTATATACACTTTATTTATAACAACAACATAGGTATCAGTATGTATGCCATTGAATTTACTGTACCACAAAACATGGGGTTTTAAAAAACAGTTAATTTTATATAAATATATAGATATTTTTTATATTATAAACTATATTTTTTTGTAGATAATTTGTTTATTAAAAACCAGTTTTTCAGTAAGCATTTAGGATAGAAAAAATAGTATTATTTTAAATAAAAAAATTGTTTAAATATATATATATATATATATATATATATATATATTGATATATAGTTTACATTTATAAATACAAACAATTTAGATTTGAAAAAAGCAATGTTTTATATATTTATAAACTTTAATGATTATGGGGTTAATCGATCTAAATTAGCGATAACTTCACTCAAATATCAACTTTAATTACAATATATTATACCGTATTAACTCTTTTTTCCCTAAAGTATCCAAATAATTAGTATATATTTATTTTTTTAGTGTAGATGTGTATAAATAAACATAAGCAAGTATATATATATATATATTATGATACAGTATAAAAATATACGGTATATATGTATTTATTATTAAAAGACAAGCCTATCTCTGTTTTGTAATTATATTTCAATTTATATCATCAATTGATAATCATATTTAGCAATATATAATTGTTTGTGACATCATCAGTAATGATTGTTGAAAACGTTTTTAAGGTTTAATATATATATATRTATATATATATATAAATATCTAATATACAGTTATTTATATTTAGGTTTTAAAAAATTTCTTGTTTTACTAATTGAACAATTTTTAAATACATTTTTTAAAGTTAAATAAAAACATGTATCAAAAAATGTTTGCACTAAAATATGTTGACTTTTAAAAAATGATTTTTAAATTAATTATTAAAAATAATATTTACGTATATATTTAATTTATTAAATTATTTTTTTCATACAAATATATATATACAGCCCTAAATATTATATCTATTTGATTTTTTATGGCATATATCAAAAATGATATATAGCGTTACTATTATGTATTAATATGAAATATATATAAAAAACATTTGTAAATGTTATACTAAAAAAATTATTTTTTTTAAATTTATATATTTATTATCTATCATATATAGGATGCAACTCATCAAATCTTATTAATCATGATTTAAATTGGCATTTTAATTAATATTACATTATTATTAAAATTATGCAAAAATAATTTTGTTTTAATTAATAAAAATTATATATTTCTACTAATAGTAATTTCAAAATATTTTATAAAAATATTTTTTGAAGATATATTAAGACATTATTTAAAATGATATACCCATATATGTTACGGACCACATCATATAGATATATAATAATAATAATAATAATAATAACAAAAACTGGTAAATCTATGATAATGATAATCATATACTGTATACATATCTCTATAAAGTTGAATAAATTAGAAAATTTATAGTATTATTAAATAATTAAAATAAAAAATAAAATATTTCTATGTTGATTGAAGGGCAATAAAAAAAGGGGTACCATTGAAATTTTCAAAAAAATAATGTTTGCTATATTTTTAGGAGGCCCACCAATGCCTGGAGATTTTTTAAAATAAATTTTATTATTATGATAATAATTTTAATGTATAAATCGTGTTATAATTTATATATACAGTATATACTGTATAAAAAATAAATTAACAAAACAGTGATAATGAACATAGAAATAAAAAGAAAATGTTTATCATTTGGAAAAATATATATTTGTATTTCATAAAGTTTATATTATAAGCAAATAAAAATATATTATACTGTATAATATACAGTATTATACTCTATATTAGTTATTTAAACTTGATCAAATATATACAAAATGTACTATTTTTTATGGACACAAACCATGACTATACTAATACAGCCTTAAAAAACACCTACTAATTGAAAAATAGACTAAACTTTTTTTCTGGGTTTATATATATATATWTTAAATGCAAAATACATATACCCAACACTATAATGTAAAATTGATAATAGACTGTATTATGTTTGTCTACCCTCTCTCCCAAAAAACCCTCGACTACTTACCACATAAAAAATCTCGACCACTAATCATAACTGTCTGATTGTCAGTCAGTCATAATATAGCGTTGTTTTGTATATCAATACTTTGAATATGTAATATATATAACTTATAATTTTGAATACGATATTTAGCTAAGAAAATACATATTTTAACAGAAAAAAAGTTAGAGATGTCTATAAACTAGTTATTAAGTTTTTTTTGGACCACTTTTCAGCATATTTTARGCATATTTTTAGTGATACCTGTCTTTTCATAGTCTCTCTCTCTCTCTCTCTCTCTCTCTCTCTCTCTCTCTCACTCTGTATATATTTGTTTGTTAGATCATTACAAAGTCCTCAAAGTCTATAATAATTTTATTGTATAATATATATAAATAAATATATATTATATATATATTTAAATAGTTGTTTTGTTGGCAGTGATGAATAAAATCATTACTCATCAATAATTTTATTAAAAACAATTTTTTAAAAATAATTATCTATTAAAATGTTAGATAAATTATTTAGTAATATAAATTAATTGTGAAATGCTTGTGCATATTTATTTAAAACTGTATTGATTTATTGTTTRTCAATCATCAATATATTGTTAAATATATATTTACTAGTTTATGCATCACTGTCTAAAATAACTTGCAATGTATTTTTTGTTAGTCAAATCTTAATATTTTATCARCATTTCAGATATATTTGCTCTTTTGAATAAAAAAACTTTTAGTTAACTTTTAGCCAACTTTTTTGTTGTTGTACAACACAAGACATGACTGGACACACCTATTGAAAGTCTAACTAATTTTTTTTAGACGATATCAGTAGGACTAACATCAGGAAAGAAAAAGGAAAAAGTAAAACACAATCAACACGTTATGTGTAGATATGATGTCTGAGCCCTGGGTTCTGGAAAACCTATGGTTCTACAGTGTGTAGAGTTTACACTACCTGTCCTCTAAGGGAGAGGTGTGTGTGTAGTAGTAGTAGTAGAAGTAGAAGTAGACATAAAACTGGGAATCATTTGAAAGTCATTATTCAGTAAATATATTCAAAACAMAAATTATATACAAAATCCTGTTGTGGATTGTTTTATATTATAATTTAGTTAACAATTTTTTTTTAAATGTGACTCATAATCTGATTTATTTAATTTTAAAAATAGTTATACAGTAAAATGTTTGTGCTAATGTATAATCTTATTATAAAAAAATGTATGCAAAAATTATAATTTTAACCTAAAATGTTAATTAAAATAAATATGATTAATTTCACCCACACTTAATTAAATTTTAGTCAACAGCGTAATCATCAAGTGTTAGGTCTAATACTTAATTAATACAGTAATTATAATATTAATATATATATATAGTATATACTTGTAGTCAATATAATAATTAAAAATTTAATTTTAGTTTGTAAACTTGAATACATATCTTAAATTGTAGAAAATACATTTAAAACTAARTTAAAAAAAATATTGAATATCAAAAATTTWTTTTAAAAACATATATATTATATACATATATGGTTTAATTGAAAAGCTATGACCCTTTAGATGTTGTAAAAACAAATTAATTCAATTTAGTATTTATATTTATAAAAAAAATATTTTTCACACACAATGCCCACACATTTTTTTAAATTAAACATTTAACTTAAAATAACAATTTATTTTTTACAAAAAAACAGTTTAGAATTTTACCATAAATTTTGATAGAAATATGTATAAATCATAAAAAACATATTTATTTATAAATGATAATATCTTAAATTACTTTAAAATATCAAATGGATTTTTAATTTATTATTTATTTACTTATGATATTTGATTAATWTATCAACATTTAAAATTTAAAAAATAATATTTTTTATTTATTTATATATAAGTTTTTTGTTTGCTTTATACATTAGACAATAGTATTTAAGTTTAAAAGCAAATTTAATGTAATATTTAAAATGGATTATATTTTTAGATAAAATTAAATTACGATAAAATTTAAATAATTTTCAAAAAATATTCATAAAATGTTTTTATTATTTAAAATATTTATTTTTATAACTAAAATATCGAAATATTTATTAACTACTAAATAATTTTTAATCATTATATAAATATATACTATTTASAGTATATATATTTATAATTAATTTAAAAGTTTTTATATATAAATTATTAATAAATCTATTGATTTAAATATTCAAACCATTTAATTGATTATCAAATAAAAATACCGACAAAAAAAGTTGGGACAAAAAATAATTTCTATGAATCAGAAATTATCTTATTTTTTATAATAAAAATATAAGTCAAAAGATTTTCACATTAAATAAAATTAAGAAATAAATTACAAATTAACTAAAAATGTTGATATAATATTTAATTTATTTTGAACATTCATATAGTTTATTACATTATAACTTATATGTGTTTAAGCTATAAACTGATAAATTAAAATATTTTTTTTAATGTTACTAAAGCTGATGGTTATATATCTCTCTAAGCAAACAGTTAGATGTGATAATAGAAATAAAAATCAACACACGTTGATTTATAAAATTAGGAAAAAAATAAATATTTTTTCTATTCAACATAAATTTATATATTTATACCAAAAACATACAGCATATACAGGTATATATATAATATATATATATACATATTATTTAAACCAGTTTTTTTTATTAGTTTGTATTTTAAAACATAGACAAGACATTAATGTTTGAGATTTTAAAAATAAATTTAAATTTCTCTCTCTCTCTCTCTCTCTCTCTCTCTCTCTCTCTCTATCTATCTATCTATCTATCTATCTATCTMTCTATCTATCTATCTATTTATTTATTTATTTATTTATCTATCTATCTYTTGTATTGTAATTTAAAAATATAAACAAATATATATTTATTTTTCACTAAAAATATAATATTGCATAATATGTATTTGTTTATTGCATTGAATTTTTTTCAAAATTTTAAATAAACATATAGCTTGTATGGTATTATTATTATATATTGAATTCAATTATGCTAAATTTATTCAAGAATTTTAATCTTAATAAAGAAAATTTATACTTATTGTTTTTGATGTTTTAATTTAATTTCAGTAAAAAAATATTTCTTAATATATAACTTCAAATAATTTTTTTAATATAATTTTTTACACATGTATATTATATATTACAATATAAATATATATTTTTTATTTATAAAATTACATTTAAAGGTGCACTAATGATCTTTTAATGGTGTGCACCGGTATGTTCACCGGCAACTGTGTTATGAATCTCATTGAATATACAATAATTATATAACTATATGGCTAATGTTAATTTAATGTCATATTATAAATGTTTGAAACTATGTGTTTGATACCGTATATACCAGTTATACACAGGTATATGAAATAATTAAAACCTATTAGAAACAAAAAAATAATATTAAAACGTTTTTCATAGATAAACTTAAATATTTGTTATCCATGTTTAACATAATTCATTAGTGTCTACTAAACAATCATTTATCAAATTACTTGTACATCAATACCATTATATTTGTGTTAAACATACCTCTTATTAAGTCAATAATAATAATAATAATAATAATATTGAATAAAAAAAAGTCGGAAGGAGTGAGTCCCGTAATATTTGTACTGTTATGTCACACACACCCTAACAAATACCTGAGCCATAGTTTTTTTTAAACATATAATGTTAACTTTAATGACTTTGTGTTTTATTTATTTATACACAGTATTATTATTATTATTATTATTATTATTATTATTAAGAAAAACAAAAAGATAATTATTTATGATATTTATATTCATAATTAAAGTCATCATTCATTTAMTTCACCGTATATTTTATACGATATAATATTACTGATATAGCAATAGATATTGAATCAAATGTTTATTTTATAGTAATTCATTATATATTGTATATATAAAAAATAAATATAATTTAGTATTACTTTGCTTTTAGTCTATAATTTTAACCATATTTAGAGTTTAAATATTGTCGATAATTGTGAATAAATAATTATAGTACATCTCTTAAAATTATTATTTAATATATTTATAATCGTAATCTTGAAAACTAATAATAAAATTTAATGTATTTGTAAATTACTAATAAATGTTAGCATTTGATTTTTAGTAACGCATTTAATGTAAAATAAAATAATTCAAGAAAATATTTATTTTTTTTAAATATAATTATATAATTTATTCAAATAGTTTAGTTATTACAACAACAGCAAAAATATATATATGAATTGCAAAAAATAAATAAATTCAAAGCAAATACAAAAATATTGGATTTTATGTCTCAAATTATAAATATATATATATTTTTATACGATATCAGTGAAGACAGTGACTAATRATTTTGAATTACTGATGACTTTGAACTAACAATTTTAAACATCAACTATAGATATATTTAAGTATTTAAATAAACTTATATATATATAAACTAAATATATATATATATCGTGTTGATAATCATTAAATATCATCTATTAAAGCTTTTTTGAACATACAGTAAATATCTTTATATGTTATTATTATATTAATTATATATATATTTTTGAGAGGAAAATATGAAAAATGAATCTCAAATATATACAATATATGTGTATAAAAAATAGTAGTAAAAAATATATTCTACTGTAGTAATAATATTAAAACTAAAAAAAATACAAATATAATAAATATATCTACTAAACAGTTGACATAAATATATACAGTAGTGTCTCATTAAAAGTCATAATTAGATTTTCCAAAATAAAATAAAAAATCTAACGATAAAAATTAATTCAAATATATTGCAAACCAAATAAATAAGTTATAACAACTAAACTATTTTCCCATAATTTATTTTTGTTGTGTGCAATGGATAAAGATATTTTGATAACAAAAATTTTCACATAAATATTTCATTTTTATTTTATATATATATATATATATATATATATGAAAATCTTTTTAATTTAATATATAATACATAACTTCATACTATAGTATATATTTATAGATTATGTGCACATTGTACACATTTACCAAATGATTTTACAATAGTTATTAAATATCAATATTTAGTTATGGTTGATTTTTTTGGTGGTAAATATAAATATAATACTGTATATATATATGTATATATTGAATACTGTATATACAATGTTGTTATCTAATACATGATTATTTTTATTACCGCTTATGATTTGCACCGGTATTATCATAGTTGTTGGTTAGTCACCGACTAAAACGATAACTAACTTTACATATTTGCTCTCTCTCTCTCTCTCTCATTCAATATATATTTGTATTTACGACGCTTAACAGGCAGGTGCCGGTGCCCTATCATTAAGCTCCTGGTGCGACAGTGGCCGTGTCAATAATGATTTGCTAATGACAGGTCCCAAACACACACACACACACACACACACACACACACATACATACATACATACATACATACATACATACATACATACATACATACATACACACATACATACATACATACATACATACATACATACATACATACATACATACATACATACATACATACATACATACATACATACATACATACATACATACATACATACATACATACATACATACATACATACATACATACATACATACATACATACATACATACATACATACATACATACATACATACATACATACATACATACATACATACATACATACATACATACATACATACATACATACATACATACATACATACATACATACATACAGACACCACATAACCAAATATATTGATATACCCATCCATTGGATCGTAGACACCACATAACCAAATATATTGATATACCCATCCATTGGATCGTTCAGTAATATGAATGCATAAAAACATTGCATCAAAAAWATATAGATATACAGACACCACAACATTCATGAGCACTGGTATGCAAAATAGCTCTGCAAAAAAAGCTTAGGGTTTGCGACCTATTATTTATGCTAAAGTCGTGAATAACCTAACATTTAACGTATATTTTTTTAATTTTACATTTACTGTGACCACATCCCCACTGCATACCGTTCCCCACACTTTAATTTTWWAAAAGTTATCCCCCAAAACTATAATTGACTCTAGATATTGACAAACACACATACACACAGATACATCCCTATGATACCTATCCTTAAAAAATCACAGACCTACTGTAAAATATTGTATACAATGTTTGCATAATATTATATAATTAAGTGCATGTGTTATAACTTATAAACTGCATATTATATTAGATAAATAATAATTTTCAAATTATTGGTAAAAACTTATTTTTGTTTTTTTTGTATAGCATTTATATGCAAATCTGTACAAACATATGCATATGAAAAAAACTAAGTGCTGTTTGTGAAGACTCTCATTATCAAAATCAGTGACTCTCCACACAAAAAATAATACTTATATTGACTTTCAATATGATTTCATCAATTTGTTTTCATCACCAAAAAAAAAATATTAAATATATAATAATCATTACATCCCTATGCTATTGCTTTTCAACAAAGAGAAAAAAACTGATGATTTTCATTATTACTTACAAAGTTTTCCAAAATCATTGTTATATTTTTGATGACTGTTATTATTATTATTATTATTTAATAATAATAAATACTATATAGTAGTCTAATATGTTAGTTGAGACTCACTTTTATTTTCTGGTGGGTTGGCATGTCTTAGGCCAAAGTGATTGAGGCTCCCATCAAATATACGGTAAATACTGGAGATTTAGGTAGTGAAAGTTCAATGAAAAAAAGCAATTAATGTTTAATATGTTTTCATAAGTTAAAAGTTATTATATATAATAAAAATCGATTTATTCATCACTCAGTTTGATGTGTGTGTGTGTGTGTGTGTATGTATGTATATGTGTGTCTATGTATATGTGTACAACAAATTGTTAGTCAATCAAAATTTTATTAATTATATATCACTTTTAGTTATTTGATTGAAATAATTTGATGTGTTTCTGGGTAAACAAACTCACATAACATTGATGTTCTCATAATATAATATTTTGATAGGAAAAGTGAGATAAAAGTTTAATTTATTATTAAATAAATGACAWCTTCAATGGGCGCCTTTAACTAATAATTATATATAAAAATAATTATTATATAAACCATTGTTAGTACACACAAACACACTCACCGACGATGCTGTTAATGATATTCAATTAGTCGATAGTATTATTATTATTAGTTATATAGACTAACTCGAGAAAAATAAATTATTTAATTATAATTATTATACCGATAATAGTCAATATTGATTTATTTTGGCCAACAAACTGGTCTACAAAAAAACCTAATACTTATAATATATTAAATATGATAATAAAATAATTACTTAAACTATGATATTTCGTGTGTCTATTTTATAATAGCCATCAAAATGTAAAGTTTATACAGTATTTAATATATATTTTTTATACTCTGCAAAGTGAATGCACTTGTTTTGCAATAGTTTAAAAGGGGGKTGGGGGTCATGGGGTTGACCCCAACCTCTAACCGGTAATTATAGATTGTGTAATAAAATATATATATATATATATATAAAGAAAGTTTCAAACATCATAAAACATTTTGGACGGACGGTAAATAAATTATCTGTAAAACGTTTATTTTATTTTATAGTTTTTTTTGTCAAAAGCATTATATTTTATAAGGTATTTAATACTATTAGACAAATTGATCCTAAAGAGTAACCAAATTGCCATTAAAAATATATAACACATGATATAACCTATGGCTCCATAAAATTCACGATATGTTGTTTAGTCTAAATAGATCAGTGTCTATGGGGACAGGGAGGAAAAAATTATTATTATTATTATTTTAAAAAATGGCTATAAATTTATAAGATATATAACTTATATAAGATACATATAATATAACATAAACTCCTTGTTAGTGTGTATTAAATAGCTAACAAAATAATTTCACGAAATGTCAAAATAATGTTTTTAAAAAAATAAATATGTATTGAAAATAATTTATAGAAAAATTAAATATATTAGTAGTGTATGTAATATTATAAGTAAATGATTGCTATTATTTTCAATACATATTTTTTTAAAAATGAAAACATGAGACACACGAAAAACTTGAAAGAAAGAGAGAAAGAGAGAGAGAGAGAGTACTGTAAACATATAATAGGCAATTGTTAGGTTAATATTATATGATATATTTAATATATTAATATATTATATATACTGTATATATATATGCCATAAAATATTATGAGTGGAAATTTCATATTTATAAAGTACTATATATTATCAAAAATATTATATTATAACATAAATTAGACACAACAACACAAAATGATTGTTGATATAAATAATAGATCTCCAATATGGAGGGGATTTATTATATTTATTTTTGTTGCTGATATTTAGGAGGGGTGAAATTAGGATTTTTTTTAAATATTAAAAAATAGTTTGATAAGTTTTTCAGATAAATTTTCATAACTTTYKGGTAAATTTAAATACTATTGAAAMACAAAATCGTGATATTTATAATACTCTCTATTCTCATGAACACAAATCATATATGTATTAGCAATATTGTGTGTGTGTGTGTGTGTGTGTGTGTGTGTGTGTGTGTGTGTGTGTGTGTGTGTGTGTGTGTGTGTGTGTGTGTGTGTGTGTGTGTGTACTGTATTTATCAAAAGCACATGTAGTTTGTGTTGATTTCTATCATTAGTGAATTGTTTTCGCTTATAAAGCCTAATATTTATTGAATGTTAGAGAGACATGAATAGGAAACACATATAAACCGAAAAAACCTGATGAAAATCACGGCTATAGATGATAGACATTCATATACTGTATATAGATATCTATAATATATTTGTTGTGTAGGTATAGTTGTAGTCAATAGAAAAAAATAATAGTGAAATAGATTTTCATTTTCCAATGTTTCTCAGCATTAAAGCCATCTCTCTCTCTCTCTCTCTCTCTCTCTCTCTCTCTCTCTCTCTCTCTCTTTATTTCTCTCCAAACACACAAAACATGTCTGTCTGTATGATTAGGAGGCGTAACCCATAGATTAACCGAATTGATTGTTGTATATACACTATATTATGTACTGTTTTAAGAGAAAGAGAGATCTGACGGCACCTTTCAGCTGACAATTTGCCATCTCTTTCATAACCAAAAGTTTTTTTGTTGCAATAAAAAAACAGTTCATCACTACTACACTACCATAACATACTGTTGTTTTCATCGAGACTTTTATTATGACTATTATTGTTGTTGTTATCAAAAGTCATGCATCTGTTTTCAGTTTTTTTTTGAGGGCCAGACCTACTACAATACACCATCACCGCCAACAACAACACCAATAATGCCAGTTCCACAACAATAAATAAAATTATAATAATAATAGTAATAGTATTACTGTAAAATTGCATTGATTTTTAATTTTGATACCAAAATGTGTTTGAAGTTTATTGTTTTGCTAACTACATGATTGAATAGGAAGTGTTTTTTTATTATTATTATAATATTTCGTGGGTTAGATATTCAGCACCGATAKCMACACAAATTAAAATCATATACTCTTTCTCGCCCTTAGTTTACCTATACATACATATATTGCTATCATATATTTAAATATGTATTTTGGGATTTAATTTATGACAGATAGAAAATACTTTTCCTTTTATTATTATTATTATTATTGTCAATATTTTGAGTGTATATTTAAGTTAAATATATTTTTAGTTTTTTTAAATATAAAAAACATATGAGAAAGTCATAGTGCAATATAAAAGTTGTTTTTATTATTATTTTCGGATATTGAAAGAAAACTGTAGTGAATCTCCTGATACCCGACGATAAATCATATCATTTATCACTTCATATGAAAAAAAATTTATATAAATTTTATGATTTATACCACCATATTATATATACAAAAAAATACAATATTTATAAATACTTAAAACTAAAAGTTTTAAACAAATATTATATTTAAAACAAAATTTTATGCTTTTACTTATTGATAATTTGGTGTTAAATGCTAAAAATTGATGCATACAAATAAACAACARTTTGTTTTGCATGCGTATAAGTTTTTAATTATTTTTTTATTTGTTATATATTAAAATAATAAAAAATTATAGAAATTAATTTTCTGTTTTTTTTGTGTAAAGTACTTCACAGTTGCTGAAAAAATCAGTTTTTAAAAAATCAAATTTGTCACACATTTTTTATTGTTAACTACTTTTATATAGTTAACTACTATTAATATTTCTATCAGTTTTGAAACAATTTTTTAAAAAAATAACTTATATTAAATTTCATATCATATGTTGCACTGTATTAACTTTATTATTATTTCAAAGGGGTGTGTATATGTGTGTGTGTGTGTATTTGTGTGTGCGTGTGTGTGTATATATGTATGTGTGTATATATATGTATGTATGTGTGTATATATATGTATGTRTGTGTGTGTGTGTGTGTGTGTGTGTGTGTGTGTGTGTGTGTGTGTGTGTGTGTGTGTGTGTGTGTGTGTGTGTGTGTGTGTGTGTGTGTGTGTGTGTAAAGTGATGCACGATATGACTGATGGGGTGAGAGGGGATTTTCTAGGGAAAGTCATATATTAAAGAAAAAATAATAATTTTTAAATATGAATGACTCTCCCGTTTTCATAATATTAATAATAAAATTTAACTAAATATTAAATATCACATCACATTATTATCAAATATGAATTTTTACTTCATTTAAAATTTAATAAAATTGAATTTTTGCACTTTTGATATTCATAAGGAAACTGTAGTATTATATATATATTTTTAATAACACATAATAACTACTGTTTCTAATGTAGTTGAATGGCATAACAAAACACAAGTAATAATAATAATAGTTTTGATTTTCTGATGAATCCTTATTTTTTTTATTTATTGAAATTTAATTAAATCGCTAACAGTTTATTAACTGTGTTTTGCCTTTTTAATTAAATTAAATATTAATAACAAAAAAAATGAAAGTTCATAACAGATAATGATTAATAGATACTGTATGTTATTTGCAACAAATGTTTTAATGTAAAACTAAACCTTTTTTTTATTTTAGATTAACTGTTAAATCAGATTTTAATGTCAAAAATGATTAAATTTTTAGTTTAGTTCAAATTTATATACTATTATCAAATGTGTTTTGATATGAGATATCTCTTTAGAAAAGAAAAAAATGACTAAATTTTTATATTAATTGAAAATTAAAAAAAATCAAAATATAATAGCATTTAACATCATTTACGATTTGCAATATATTTATGATCCGTTTGTTAATTTTTAGTTTATTTAATTTAATTTATCAAATGCTTAAATTAAAATGCATATAAATTATTGTCAATTTAGCGGAAATTTTTTAGAGGGTTTACTGTACTGTATTATACACAATGTGTATTACACATCCTTGATATTATATTATACGGTACATAGCTGTCCATCAAAATAATAGCATCAATTTTTGTTTGTTTTTTAAATATTTTTTTTATTATTGATAATTATCGTTAGATTTTATTAGATCCCTGTGCTCGGGACGGGACTTACAATTAGTTCAACAAACTTTGATAATATATTATAAATGTATATACAGTTTATACATAGAAAAATATATTATATTATTAGTAAAGCAAAAATAACTTAACAAATAAAGGTTACATAAGATATGAGCGCAAACTAAACCAAAAAATAAATAAACAAAATTTGTTCAAAAGATTATATAATTAATTTAAAAACACATTATATAATTATAAAAATAACTTTATTTCTTTAATTATAAACAAAATTTTTCTTTATTAAGTAAATGATAGAGAAATACAATAACAATAAAATAGTCTTTAATTAGAAAATATCGTAATTTAATTATAATAACAATAATAATCTATAAATACATAAATTTTTATAATTTATTTAAAGATAAGTTAATATTAAATAATAATAGAGTTAATCGATAGACAATTGCCTAATACTTAATATCGATAATAACAATAAATCAAACTTTTTGTTTATTATCAATTGTTAATCTTTTAATCAATAAATAAATAAGAAAAATTATTTTAATAAAATATTTATGAAAACTTTATTATTTAACCCTTGATTTTTAGCACCATTTGCTTATTTAATGCAATAAAAATATTTGTATACCAATAAAATAAAAGTATATATTATATACAAACACACTTAGTTTTTATGTTTATTTTATATTAGCATTTTGATTAAAATAAACAAAAATAATTTATTTGTGGTAAAATATTTTTAATGATTTTTAATTTTTTAATAATACTGTATATATATTGTATTTGAGTAATAAAAAAATAAATGTTACAATTATTATTGTTATTATCGATATAAAATCAAATGTTATTTATAATACAAAATAAATTTGTTTTTTCTATTAAACCAATAATTTTCAATCAAATCGTTTACCTTCTTTTATATAAGTGTTTGTTCCCAATATATATATATATATATATATATAAATACTGTAATTAAACAATTWAAGTAATAATTATAATATAAAGTAACTCTTTGAAAATAAAAATATCAATTTTTTTGTTTATTTGGGCGAAAAAAATGTGTAACTATTTTTTCCTAAATAAAATCAATTAAGTTCTAAACATATATTCTAAAATTAACTAGTATAATTTATAAAAATTATTTATAAATAGAAAGTAGATTAATTAATGAATTAAAAAAATTAATTATTTTTTTCTAAATAAAATTTTCGTGACTATTTAAAATTTAGCATTCAATTGATTGTAATAAATTTATTTTTCTAAATAGTAAATTATATTATTAATAAAATATAGGACTTTATATTTATATTTAGATGATATGTATAATAATAATAACTAAATAAAATATTCAAATGTTTGATTACCAAAAAAGCAATATTATATTTGATGATACATTTTAATACATTTATTAAATTAATCCATGAAAATATATATGTATACTAAACAAAATATTATACAGTATAAAATATAAATATACACTAATGTTACTGTATATACAGAATATAATAATAATATAAATATACATTTAAGTATATTTAATGGTAAAAAGTGATTATATATGAGACACGCTATATCTGTATATAAATATACGTGTAATATAACCGTATAAATTACAAAACACACATAAGTCTATGATATATATATATATATAATATGATATATATATAATGCTTTTAGAGTGAATACTTAAAAGTAATTATTAAAATAAAGTATTATTAACTATAAAATTAATGTTCATGTTATTTAACAACAACAACAAAAATCAACTTTCAATGGTATTATAAATTATATTAATAATAAAAAATATAAACCATAGACTATTATATATATTTAGTTTATATATTATATAAGGACCTAATATTATCTGTATTTAACATTAGCGTTGGGCTACTAATCGAGTCCAGTGTTATTTTGTTATTTTGGCTATTTTTAATGATTAACTGATTTTTTGTTTTAGTTTTTAGTAATTTTCATAACTATYATTTGTCACGTTTTTCTACTTTCTCTGTGTATTAAATTATTATTAACTCTCTCTCTCTCTCTCTCTCTCTCTCTCTCTCTCTCTCTCTCTCTCTCTCTCTCTCTCTCTCTCTCTCTCTCTTTCTCTCTATCTCTCATTTTATAAGATATCTGTAATGATTTTATTGCTTATTATATTTTCTTAATTAATATCAAAAAATAAAACAACAAATAACTTATTGAATCCAAAAATATTTTTGTTATTATAAAATACATTTAACATAATATGTATATTCAATATAAATATCTCGAGTTTGATTGAGTCATTTGTTTGATGTAATTATTTGTCAGATATTTGTATATTTAATAGTCGGTAATAATAGTTATTTAATAGGTATTATCAATGGCTATTGTATTTAAACTGTTATTATATTACTTTTTTATAAAGATTTTAGTTTTTAAAATTTTGTTGAATAAATTCCTCTAAAGTTTTTAGCATTTAATTTGATTTTAAAAATTTTAGTTTGATTTTTTAATCGCAATTATTAGGATTTTATATATAAAATAATGATAATATTAAATACAGTATAAATAATATTACTTTATAATGGATTGCAAATCAAAGTTTGGTATTTTAGTAAAAAAAGTAAAAAATATTTCACTAAATGTTATTTTAATAGCACTGAAATAACATTTTTCTTGAATAATATGTTTAATATAAAAATTTCAATATAACTTTTTATTATTTTTTAATATTTTAAAGTTTATAATAATAAATAATAAAATATCACTATCCTATCATTCATTACATTTACTGTTAATATATTTTGATTGATTAGATCTTATATCTCATGATTTTTTTCTCTTTTTTCTTTAACATATTATAAGTAATCAATTGATTGTAAAGATAATACATTATAATCATATGATATACGGATAATATGTGAGAAAATAATTTTCCTGTAAATTAAACAAAAAATTAATATATGTATGYAAATCGATTAAAATTATTATTGAAAAATTTGATTAAATTAATTTTGAAATATACAGTATATATATATAAAAGTTATTTTTGTATTTCTTTGTGAAAAAATTTAATTACAATTTATTATATATATATATATATATATAATATTTTATTATTAATATTTTTTAATGAATATACGATATATTATATACCATTAAATTTTCTAAATAAATGAAAAATTTATCTAACATTACGACCAACAGTGAGGACAGTTGTATAATTTAACTAAAAAATAAATAAATATTATATTAATATAAGTATTTTAAAGTTAACTTTTTATATAATTAACATAAAATAAATTCATTAGTAGTCTATATATAGTCTATTAGGCATAATATTTCTATAATAATAATGTTTTTTATTTCTAATGATATATTAATATATTATTTATCCTTATGTAGCAATAATTTATTGGTAAATTTTTATTTTCTTAAACTAATTCATGACTTTATTTTAAAATATAATATATCAACAATATATTATATATAAACTCTATAAGCTTTTACTTATTCAAAAAAAACTTATTATAATAGCAAATGTATTGATAGCTGGAGTATTACTGAATGTATAGAAAATCCATAATAATTATCTATATTTTTTTGTTGCATTGAAAAATAAGTGATAGACATAGCACTGGTATGTGAATTGAATGATCAATAAGTGTTGTTATATATATTAGCAAATATAAGACATTGGTATTCAAGAAGTTAGTTGTAATCCATTATAATTAGAGGATAAATAGTAGCATTAAGTATCGGGTGCTCTCATAATACTGTATATAAGTTATAAGCATTTATGTTATACATAATAAGTTATAGGCTATATAGCATATCTACAGTATATATATATATACTTTATGTTTAACAGCAAATATATAAATTATATTTATGTTATATAACTCTTAAAGAGTCCTAAAACCTCTTTGATATGTCTTAACAAACACATCGAGTGATGGATATTATAGTTTTAGTTTTCTCTTTTAGTTTGTCTTAACTAATATTATATTTAAATTTTGTTTTGTTGTTGTTATTGTCAAATAATTATAAAGGACATTAAAAAACTATTTTTAGCAAAAAAAACTTTAAGCTAATTTATTAAAATATTCAATACTTTATATTAAAACCTATAACAAACAAACAAAAAAATCTAAATGCTAATCATTGTGTTGTTAATATTTTGTTGTTGTTATACTGTAGTATATACTGTAACTTATATATTATTTTAGTGTTTATATTGGCTAAAATCCCACCCACCCCTTACTAAAATGTCCCTCTTTTTTTAAAAAAAAAACACATATGCAATATCACAATATTTTCCAAAAACAAAATTTTTTAATATATATGAGTAAAAAATAGTGACATTTTTATGGCGAGTGACAGTCATCTATCATCAAAAGTTATGAGTGTTTGTGAGTGAAAAAAAAGTGTATTTCAAAGTTATTTGTGAAAACATCAGTGAAAACAAAAATTTATTTGCAAAAAAAACATAACTATTTTTTTTTATTTTAGTTAAGCTTTTGCCTAAAAATAACTTTTTCAGAAAAAAAATTCTCTCAATTTTCATCAAATTCCCAGAAAATATTAAGAATATATTTATATATATTCAAAAATAAAAATAAATAAAACAATATTTGCGTACACAATATGTTAATTAAATGTCTAATTTTATTTATAATTATTATAGTTTTTATTTTACCGGCAATTGTGTATTAAATATCAGACAAAAATATTGTTTTGAGGGCAAATCAGTTGAAAAATGATTGCACAAAACACATACATACACATACATACATACATACACATACATACATACACACACACACACACACACACACACACATTCATACACACACACACACACACACACACACACACATACATACACACGACGTGAAATACAACAAAAAATATTTTATGTATTTTAATTAGAAAATTTTATTTTTGTTACTATTTTATGCAATTATATAATAATATTTTTTGTTTGTTTGTATGGTTTCCCTTAAAAATAGTTAATTAACATTTTTGCTGCTGTTCATTTTTTTTATTAGAAACATTTATTCAAAAAATATGTTGTTATTAATTAATTAATTGATCCAATTAATAACACTATATTATTATATCCAATTTATTTGATGTTATTTAGTAGACATTAAATTAAAATAAAATTTTCCTCTTAAAATAGAAAATAAAAACACTAATAAAAATTTAACTATTTTTAGAAAATTTATTTTACCCTTTAATAGTAGTCGTGCTTTTACTTTATAGAGTTTTATAATATGTAAAATTATTAGAAAATATTTATAAAATTGTTATAATATATACAATATATTAATGATATCCTAATTAAGTACAATATATTTATTGTTAATTATTGTTAATTATAAATAAAATAGTTTTTTTAAAAATAAATAGCAACACTTTTACAGTATTTTTAGTATTAATTTATGAATAGCTTTCTATATATAGACTAATTCACAACTAATCTATTTAAAATTTAAGTGCAACCAAAATTTTAAACATATATTTTATTTTATTTAGTAATGTTATATAAAATTTATATGTGAAATAATTGTGTAAAAAAAAATTTGCCCTCACACTGCGTTCATCTATGAATAGTATATATATCTAATATATATATATATATATATAGTATATACTCAACATATATATATATAAACTTTATTTACTGTATTAGCTTTTAGGTATAGTGATAAAAATAAAATCAAAATATCAAGTTTAATTAATTGCTATTCAATTTAATTATACAATATTACCTTTGAATAATAATACAGGGGTTCAAATACCATAGTAATAGCATGAAAAAATTGTTAATTTAATTTAAATAAGTAGTCAACCATAAAGGGCGTCCACGTAAACTAATGGATAAGAGATTAATTTGAATAACTTGGAGTAAAAAAAACTTTGGATATATTTAAAAATAATATTTTATTTATTTTTGCAAAAATTATAAAATATGGACCACTTTTAAGTGCAATGTTAAAAATAATATTTAATTATATAAAATTAATTTTTATTTTCTGTTTTGTTTAATATATAATACATAAAATTTAGATTGAAATAATTTTTACCAATCACAATTGTTTGCAATAGCAATACAATTATCATCAATATTTTTTCTTATTTTATTTTTTGCTAAAAATTATAATTATTATTGATCAATAATTTAGTTAATTAATTAAATATTTTTTAAAAAAATTATCTAATAATGTTTAAATATTGTATGTCACTTAAAAATAATAAATTACATTAAAACAGGGTTATAATTAAATTTGAAACTTTGCGTCATTATAGATGATATTTTATGACATATGATTTTTTGATGATTATTATTATTAGTAATAGTATTTACCGCAAATATGTCAGACCCTTGAAAACAATCTATTAATAATATTGAACCTCAAAAATACTTGACCCCAAACACAGTGGGCCTGACCTCCACTTCCAGTCTCCCTATCTCTCACTTAACTCATCATACAGTTTCCTATAATGATTAAAATTAACAAAATATCATTAATAATAATAATGATTATTAGTGTATAGCAGGAAAAATAATAATAATAAAACAATAAAAAAGAAACAAAATATAAAATATCATTTATAAAAATTTTTGAAATATCAGTTAATTTTAATGACTTTTTCGATTATTAATATTTAAAACTAAAAGTAAAACTAAAACTACTATATATAACACTGAATTTTTTTTATTTAAATAGATATTTTAAGCAATTATACAGTTATGAAATATATATATAATATATTTAATATACGTTATGTATAAAACTAATGATCCGGAGAAAAGTGGCTAAAAGTTTTTTTCGAGAAAAACAAAAATAATAAAAACATTTAAAAAATATTTTCTGTAAAACAAAAATTTGTGATAAGTATTTGAAATATTATTATTAGCAGTATTACGATTAAGTAAAATTTTTAAAAATGAAACAATTTTTTGATAGATCGATGCCATCAATAGGTAATATATTAAAAACATATATTTTAAAAAATTTTGTTGTTATTACTATTATTACTATTTCATTAGTTACTTAAAGTTTTATATTATATTATATGTTATTATACCTTATAAAAGGTTTGTAATTTTTTTAGAAACTTGATTTTAAAATCATAATCAGTAACTGCAAATATATTTAAATTATTTAATTTATACTTTGAATTTATAAATTTATTATAATAGATCATAATATGTCTTAATTTTTTAGTTTTATTTTCAGAAAAGTCTAGTTTTTTTGCATCATATTTAATAATGTTATATTAATTATAATAAATTATAATAACTGAAAAAATAAACTAAAATTTATATCTATAATAACGATAATATTGGGTTGTTAATGATAAAATTGTTATTAATAAAAAAATATAAGTAATTTTTTATATAAATTATTTTCTATAGCTTTTATAAGGAAGTCACAATATACCTTGGATAATTTTTTTTAAWWAAATATACAATAATCTGCAAATATTGCCATTAATAAATAATTTACAGATAAAATGTTTTAATATAAGATACAGTATAATATATATATATATATTAGGATATTCAATAAACATAGTAAAGTATAATAAGTTATAATTAAGTCATTAAGCAGTTGCACACCTATGATATAAATTATGTAATAAAATTATATATTATAATATAATTTTATTTATTTTGTTTTTTAGTTTGATTAAATTTTGTTGCTGCTGATAGAAATATAATGTATATCTATTTATACGTTAGTTTTACATTTAGTTTATATTCAAACATTATATTTATATATTTATTATTCAAACATTTATAGCAATAAACTAGAAATTGTAAAAATAAAACACATAAACAAACAAAAAATTAAAATTATTATATATTTGCTTCAAGTAATGACCGTTTTATTTAATTATAAATAAACTTTTAGTATTAGAGTTAAACATTAGATTTTATAAACAAATAGATTATAATTATATTTTAGATTTCAAATGCAATTGAATTAAAGTTATAAAATAAAAGTTTTTATTTTTATATAATTAGTTAGCAAAATAAAATCATGCAGTAATTATATATATATAATGTATATATAAGAGTATATTTATATAGATAAGACATCATTGTAGGTTATAAAAAATAAATATAAATAATTATATTATCACTATTTAGTCAATTTAATTTCAAAATTAATAGTAGTTAACATTTAAAAATCATAAAATATTAGAATTCAATGAAATATTCAATATATAMTATTGATTTTGACTATTACTAATATTACAATTTAAAACAATTATAGATTTTAAAATAGCAAAAAAAAATCCGATGATTTGAAAATAACATTTTAATGCCTAAATTGTTTGTCAATTAAATAACAAAAATGCATACATTATATTGCTATTTGGATATCTATAAATATATTTATATATTATTTAATAGTATAAATTAGCACTAATGATAAATATCTAAATTTCAATAAAATAAATTTAAACCATTTATATTTGATAGCTCTTATGGTTGAAATAAACATATAACCAATATATGTGTGCATATAATATCGTTAAAAAAACTAAATCAACCAAACATCTAACAAATAAATTGATGGCTATAATGCAATGAAATATAATAAAAATAATAATAAAAATAAAAAATTTATAAAAACAGAAATATAATCAATTTATTATTTATGCTCCAAAATCTTAGAGATTGCCTATAAATAATAATAACAACAAAAAAAACAAGAAAATGTTATGATTTATTTTCAATCATATATTATGTGAAATGCCCTCAACGCTAATGAATTATTACATTTGGGTATTACATGTTATAATTGTATGCAAAAAAGCATTGATCACTGATATAGCGAGAGAGAGAGAAAAAAAAATATATAAATAATTATAAGAAATATATTTTTTTTGCTCAAAAATTTTAGAGACAGACAGAGAGAGAGAGAGAGAGAGAGAGAGAGAGAGCACCGGGAGATTGCATAGAGATAATAATAAATACTAGTAATACATGTACGGAAAACTATATACATTTATGCACAACATATAGATRAACACATTATTTTGTTTGAAAAAAATCTTACACAAAAACGGCTGTAAAATAAAACATTTTGTAAATTCAATTTAATTAAGGCGTTGTTCACATATTACGTTCGCAAAAAATCTTACACATGTAATGATATTTAAAAATTACGTTCGCATGTCCTTAACCCCCCCCCCCCCACCATTTAAATGAATATTTTATAAAATTATTTTCACTTTTAAAAAATCAAATAATAAAATAAATAAATATTATTCAAAAGTCATATATTTATTCAAAATTAGTTATTAAACCGTTTATCAAAGGATTAAGTTTACTCAAAATTAATCCCTTAAATTCATTCATTATTTAAATGCGAACGTTCTTATAGACTTTACCCCCCTCCCCCTCGTTCGCAAAAGTTCGCTTTGGCCGACCCCCCTCCCCTCAAGTGCGAACGTAATATGTGAACAACGCCTAAGAGAAACAAAATAATTAGCAAATGTTTGCTAACAAAAATTATTTTTAAAATTATTAATATATTTAATACGGTATAAATAACTCATCATATACTGTATGATATCTGTGTCTATATTGTATATAAATTACAAAATATAAAATTATATTATTATTATTATTATTTTCTTAATATACTGATTCTGTTTCTTTTGGTAGAAAATATTGTCCATCAGTTTTGTTGTTGTTGTTTGTTATTACAGGTATTATTTTGTTTTAATTATTGTTATTTGTTATTATTATTATTATTTTGCTAATCCATGTGAAAGGGAGGACACCGGGAGATAAAGGGCTCCAACATTTAAATTCCGGGTAATAATTAATTAATTTTTCTGCAGGCATTACATCCCAGAGTGAGAGAGAGAGAGAGAGACCCGTTAAGCTCAATGTCATGTTATGTCAAAAATCAACAAAAATTATATATATATATATTTATACTGTATATATATTTTATAAATTATATAAATATCATAAAATCTAATGTGTTAATTTTATTTGTTTTTTTTAATTTGGGGCCAATTGTTATGAAATATAAGATTCTTATAATAATAATATTATAATACTGTATTTCTAATCACTATAACTATATATTATTACCGGCTTTAGTACTGATTAAATAAGAAACAACAAAAATCAAAGACCAAATTTTTTTTGAAATTAATGTATTATTATTACCTCTATATACTATACTATATACTATATACTATACCTCTATACACAGTATTTTGTTATTAATTTTGTTATTATATAATAATACTGTTGTTTATATTAKATTATTGTTTAACTTAATTTTGTCTGATTTGTAATCCAAAAAACACTAACAAAAAAATAAATTTATWCAATTATTAATTACTAAAGGTATATGTGTTTTACTTATTTGTTTTTAACAACTATAARCCATAGTATACACTGTATACTATACAGTATATGTAACTTTAAACACAATATGCAGTCTAATAATAATAYTGTAATAYTGTATATTCAATCATAATTTGCATTTATAACTTAAATCAGTATTTTTCATAAATAATTAATTATATTAATTACCAAATCATATGAAAAGCTAATCATTCATTTAGTTACTTAACTAATCTCTACTAATGATATGATTTGTCTTTTATTTTTTATTTGTATAAAATCTGATTTTTTTTTTAATTTGGACTCTCCTTTGATGACAAAAACAAACCAAAATCTAACTGTTGTTGTCTATAGTGTTGACTAAACTATGCGCCGGTAAGACCGGTTTTGTACCAGTCCCACTCTGACCATGACCCATCCGAACTGGCTAGTGATGGTGGTGGCGGTCCGGGCGGTCCGGGCATTTCTGGCCATTTAAAGTTATCTAAGTCGAAGTTATCGTCATCCTGTGGTTCATTTTTCGCCTCAAACTCAGCGATAAGTTCGTTAACATTGGGCGACGGACCGATATCAAGCGGTGGTGGCGGCGGTGGCGGTGGTTCTTGTCCTCCATTTTTAGCCTGTTGACCCATTTGTTGAAACTTAGCAACCAGTTGGCCGACATGTTTTCCTTGATGGTCGTGATTCATATGTCCACTGCCGCCACTGCCGCCACTGCCGCCACTGCTCTGAGAGCTCTCATCATACTGGGGACCAATCGGTTTTGGTGTCCAACCACCACCGGTTGTTGAATAGCCACTGCCATTACTACCCAAACCATATCCACTTCTTTGAGAAACTTCTAAACCACCACCGATTCCATTATAGCCAGCACTGAGAGAGTCCCACTGGGACTGACTGTTACTTCTGGAGAGAGATGCTAAAGATGTTGTTCTTTGTCCAGTACTAGCCATAGAATATCCATTGCTTGGTGTAGTTGTACGCCTATGACCCAGTCCTCCATAGCTACTACTTACCGGTTGTTTTTGTAAGTTTTCAAAATGGGAGATCAATTTGCCGACACGTGAACCTCTGTGGTCGCGTTTTAGATGTCTTTGTAGTGTTGGTGGTGTTTGTGGTCGTCCCTTACCCTCATAATAGTCGATCAATTGACTGACCTGTTTTCCCCGATGATCGCGTTTCAGGTGTCTCTCGAGTGTTGGCTTCGATGGTGTCCGACTAAGAGATTCTAAAGATGGCAGTCTTTGGTCATCACTAACCATARGATACCCACCAGAACTGGATGTCCCAAGACTTCTAGTCCGAGGCATTTCTAGTCCACCACCACTATAGCTACTACTAGAAGTACCCCATTGGGGTTGACTTGATGTTGATGTCCTTCTTTGAAGACCAGTATCCATCGGAGGATATCCTCCGCTAGAATAGCCACAGCTACCCGGYCCGCCATAACTACTTCCCGGTTTTTTTCCTAARTTTTCAAAATGAGAGACTAATTTGCCAACTCCTGGACCTCTGTGATCGCGTTTTAGATGTCTTTGCAATGTTTGCGATGCAGGTGGTCGACCTAGAGCCTCGAATTGGGCAATTAGTTTACCTACCTCAGCTCCCCGRTGATCACGTTTCAAATGTCTTTGCTGTGATATCGATGGTGGTAATGATTGTCTGCTTTGTGTGGACTGAAAGGACCGATTTGTTTCCAACCCGTCCATCACTCCTTCCATTTGTGAAATGTTTCGATTGACAGTTTCATTGTTCATGGATTCGGGTAAATAGCTGTCATCATCATCACTAGAATCTAATTGATAGTTACCACTAGATTGAAAGGGCATTGAACTATTCCTAGAAAACCCATTGCTAGATACGGCTAATCCCCCACCAGTTCCTCCATTTCCATTACTTGAAGGGATTGCTAGTCCACAACCAGTTCCACTATAGCGACCACTAGTAGTATTCCTCCGGAGAGATAATGAATCTGCATTAACCATAGGATAGCATCCAGTATTGGCAAAGCTGGCAGTACGACGACCGGGTGTCCCAAATGGGCTACTTGGAGGCACTCCTAATCTACCACCCATTCCTTGATAGCTACTATTGCTTGAAGGAACTGATAGTAGCTGATGACCACTAGTTCCACGATAGTCATTACCACCACTAGCTTTGGTCCACAACTGTTGGTTCGAAATTTGTCGTCTTGTGTTAGGTCGACGAAGAGTTTGTCGTTGAAGTGATTGCGATCTTTGCCCGTAATTAGCCATTGAATACCTCCTTCCAGTATTGTTACCTAAACTATGACCGGGTGCTCCAAATTGTTCATTAAATGACATAATAATCTGTTTGTGTCGTCGGTATCTGTTTGTCTCAAAAAGTTTACGACTTATATCTGTGATTCTGTCTACTCTTTTGTTAATTTTTTATTTTTAATTTTATTGTAAAAACAACAATTTTTTTTGAAAATTTAATATTCATTATTGGAATTCAGGAACTGATTATTGAATATATATTAATAACTAATTCATATATATTTTTTATGTTATTCAAATTTATCGCTCATTTGATTGTCAAAAAAATATATAATTAGTAATTAATATTAACTTATTATTAGTTAACATTATTAACTATTAATGTAAATTATATACAGTATATAATAGTAAATATAAAAACTGCAACTATAAGACAAAATATTTTGATATTATATTATATTATTTTGATGCTTTGAAAAATTAATATTTTTAGCAATTAGACACACAATGATGATAATGTATCAACGCTAACATTGAAAATGTATTAACTACCTGGGCACCACARTGTTAATTTTTTGTTGCTGTATAGTATAGTTTACCTAACCTACCTGTACAGTGTATACTTCAGGTGCATTCAAGAGAGCATGTAGAGAGGAGAGAGAGAGAGAGAGAGAGAGAGAGAGAGAGAGAGAGAGAGAGTAATCACTGATTACTAATCAGTGATATTAATGTATTTTGTTATTAATTTTGATACTATATTATAGAATCAATTTAAATTTTCTCTGATTTGTAAATCCAAAAAATAAAATAAAAATTTATGCAATTATTAATTATATAAAATATATTGATATATAACATATCAATATATTTTATTAACAGTATTTATTTTAGCAACTATATAGTCTAATATAGTGTAATTCACTTTAAATACATGAATCTGTATAATACTTTATATTGTATTCAATTATAATTTGTATTTATAATGATTACTAAAAATCATATAAAAACTAATCATTCATTTAGTTACTAATAATAAAATATATTTTATTTTTTGTTTATTAGTTGAATGTTATGTTTTGATCAATTTTTTGTTGTTTAAAAAAATCTAAAATATTTTATTTGTACTCTTTTTTTTGGTGGGGAGGGGGGGCGGGGGTTTACTAAAACAAAAACTAACTGTTGTTCCGTACAGTGTTGAGGAGAAACTATCCGCCGGTAAGTGGTCCTGGACCATATTTCCGATCTGACCAATAGCTTGAATTGGATCCATCCGAACCGGCTAGTGATGGTACCGGCGATCCTTTCATTGGATGCATTGAAGAGTCCGAAAAATCAGATGCATCTGATAATTGTGAGTCGGCGTAGGAGTCGGAGTCGCTGTTATCCGGTGGTAGATTTTTCGCCTCAAACATACCGATATAGTCGCGGACATTGGGCGACGGGCCGATGTTGAYCTGTGGCGGTGGTGATCCTTTTTTCACCTCTTGTTTTTCACCCATTTTTTGAAACCGTGCGACCAGTTGGCCGACTTTGGTCCTTTATGTCTGACTCGCAGATGTGGATGTTGTTGTTTTTGCAAAGTTGAACTTCTCTGAGAGCTATAATCATATTGTGGACGCATTGGTTTTGGTGTATAACCAACACCTGTTGCCGAATAGCCACTGCCGGCAACACCAGCAAATACTACTACTACTACCGCCGCCGCCGCCAACACCAGTTCCTAAAGCACGACTGGTTCTACGAAAGCCAGCACTGGGAGAGCGCCAGTGGGATGATAAAGAATCGGGCGTTCTTTGGCCAGTAGTAGCCATAGAAGACCCGCCAGCACTGGATGCCCCAAATCTGCTACTACTTGGTGTCATTGCTAGTCTACCACCACTATAGCTACTATCTGAAGTATCCCATTGTGATTGACTACTACTACCTCTGCCAATAGATGGTGAAAATTGTGTTGTTTGTCCAGTACTAGAGCCCCATTGAGATTGAATAGATGTTGATGCCGTTGGGACGATGATAACCCACCAGAACTGTATGCTCCAAGATTGCTAGTCCCAGGCATTGCTAGTCCACCACCACTATAGCTACTACTAGAAGTACTCCATTGTGGTTGACTTGATGTTGATGTCGTTCTTTGACCACTAGTAGCCATAGAAGGATATCCTCTGCTGGAAATGCCACTGCTTGACGAAGTTGTACGACTACGAGCTCCGTAACTATTACTTCCATATGATGGTAGACCACTAGATGAACGACTTGAAGTGCTCAGTTGGGATTGATAACTACTTCTAGCCAGAGATGCTGAAGATGGTGTTCTTTGTCCAGTACTAGAGTCCCATTGGGGTTGAATAGATGTTGATGTGCTTCTTTGACGACCAGTAGCCATCGGAAGATATCCTCCGCTAGAATAGCCACTGTTTGGTGAAGTTGTACGTCTTGGCCCACCAGCAAGTCCCCCGAAACTACTACTGCGAGAGGATGGTAGACCTCTAGATGAACGACTAGAAGTGCTCCGTTGGGATTGATAACTACTTCTAGCCAAAGATGCTGAAGATGATGTTCTTTGTCCAGCACTAGAGTTCCATTGGGGTTGAATAGATGTTGATGTCGTTCTTTGACCACCCAGTCCGTCATAATTACCACTTGGAGACAATGGTAACCCACCACCAATTCCTCCTAATATATTAGATGGCAGAACTACTTGTCTACCACTGGTTCCTCCATATATATTGGTCGGTGCAGTTGTAAGATTACCATTATATCCGCAATAGGGACTACTTGAAGACAATGGTAGCCCACCACCAGTTCCTCCTAATCTATTAGATGGCAGAACTGCTTGTCCACCACTGGTTCCTCCATATATATTGGTTGGTGCAGTTGTAAGATTACCACCATATACGCCATAAGGACTACTTTGAGACGATGGTAGTTCACTACCAGTTCCTCCTAATCTATTCCATGGCAGAACTGCTTGTCTACCACTAACTCCTCCATATATATTGTTCGGAGTAGTTGTTTGACCGCCAGTTCCGTTATTAGACCATTCCTCCTCCTCATCGTCATCGGGCATATCATATGCTTCGTAATCGTATGACATAATGATTTGATTTTGTGATTTTGAAGATATGTCTGAAGATATTCTGTGTTTTTGATTCTGTACTTTCTGTTTGTAAGTGTCTGAATGTGTCTGTGATTTTGTTTCTTTTTTAAAAACAATTTTTCAATTTTATTTGAAAAATAACAATACTTTATAAAAATAGTTTTTTTTAATTTTAAAATATATTTTTTCCAATGTGTTGTAAATTGATTGACAAAGAGATTGGTTGTTGTTGTAGTGATTCTGATCTTTGCCCGACATTAGCCATAGGATACTAATCCTTCCAGTATTGACTAAACTAACGATGATGTCCATCAGCACCGGGTGCTCTCAAATGTTTTTTATTTATAGATATAATAATATATCTGATTGCCTGTGATTTTGTGTAGTTTTTAAAATTTTTTTAAAAATTTTATTATAAAAAACAATAATAAAATTTAATCTTAAAAAATTGATTATTAAAATTTATATAGATTTTTGGGTTATTCAAATTTATCGTTTATTTGATTTAAAGAAAAAAATATCTAATTAGTAATCAAAACATAAAACTGATTAAACTGTCGTTTAATAGAAAAAATAATTACATTATTATTAATACATTTTTTTGTTTTACATAGATTTTAACATAATTTAATTAGAAATTAAAGCTTAAGAAATTGTATTTTTCTTTTTTCATATAATAAATACATTTTGTCTCTCTTTTCGATACTTTTTTGTTGGTTGATATATCATATCTTTTTTTAGTTGCTTAAAATAAAAGTAATGATTATCATCATTATCATAGTCAGCATCACCAGTGATGAGCACAGTTAACATGGGATTACACCCCATAATATGCAATCACATCCTATTGGGGATTCCTTCCTAATAAAAGTTTAGTTTTAGTTTTTATTTTATATTATAATTTTTATAAGATTTATAAGCAATACTACTGTATATTATGACTGCTTTTTACTTATTTTAAGAGTTTGGGTATTATTTTTTATATCATTTATCTATTGTATATGATATCTGCCTAAGTATTGAACTCATTTAACAGTAAGTCTTACACAACATATAAACAGAGCTAAAAACAGAAAATAAAAACAATAAGAAATAATAATAAATAATAACAAAAAGTAAAACAAATAATAAATGTCTTTTTAAAAAAAATGTTGACAAAAAAATAAAAAGTTAATACATATATAATATGTTTTTAGTGTACATACGTAATAAAAAACTACAGTATAATGACAAGACATTTCTCTCATATAATTGAATTCCCGACATTATATGTGGTGCCTCTTATATATATATATACAGTTCCCCATCAGTGAAATAGCTATAACTCCTTTCATATTTTCAGCGATCATCAGTAWTATATATGTTTTGAGAGCAATGGGAGAGAGAGAGAGAGAGAGAGAGAGAGAGAGAGAGAGAGAGAGAGAGAGAGAGAAAGAGAGAGGCATTGAACTTGRATTTTGGCCAAATATTATCGATAGTAGTATCTCTCTCTCTCTCTCTCTCTCTCTCTCTCGCATAGCATTGCATAGCAAAACTTATCACTCGATATGATATCACATAAAACCATACAATAGTTATCACATCTCTTCCTTAGTTACTCTATTAGCATCAAACACAACAACAATAGCAATAATATCCATCCCTGTGCTGTCTATATATATATATATACCAATCTCAACCGCAATTGTGCGAATCAGGCCTACAAACCGATCAGCAATTTTGTTGTACAAAATGAAAAACATTTGGTGTGAATTGAGCTCTAGATTTATTTGATGATATAAATCGCATTATTTGGGGTTGTTTTGTGAATGGCATAGACACACACACACACACACACACACACACACACACACACACACACACACACACACACACACACACACACACACACACACACACACACACACACACACACACACACACACACACACACACACACACACACACACACACACACACACACACACACACACACACACACACACACACATAGATACATACTGTCCCCACCAAAATAACTAACGAACCTCGCTTATATATTGTACTGTATAATATACCAAAAAAACATTATGATTACAATGTGTTAAATTTTTATTGATTTGCTCATCAAAGTCATATATAATAATAATAATAAAAAATATATACTAATTATTGTTTTTAATAGATTTTTTACTTAGTTGGCAGTTAACTGGGACCCGGCATCGGCTCATGGATGACATCAATTGTATCCGACAACAACTACTACCGTTTAAATAATAATTTTTCAATTATTATATCCGATGCACTTATTTTTATGTTAATACATATTTACTTTTTTTTATTTATTTATTATAATATATAATATATTTGAATCAATAATTTAATACACAAATTATTCTCTCCGTTTACAAATCCGTTTGAATCTAAAGTCTAAACTATTTATATGATAAATATGACTAAAATATATTATTGATTATTCAATTATATATATATATATAGTATATAACTAGAATAGACCTAKACAAATTTGTCAAATAATATCTTATTTGCTTAGATTTAAACTATTTTTTTAGGTGTTAAAGGCTAAATAATGCATTTCTAATATACTGTATGAATAATCAATATCAATATATAAGTATAAATTATATTTAAATATTTTATGTATGTATAATATCAGTCATTTGCATAGATATCACAGTCAAACCTTCAAAAAAACTATACATGAAATAAGTGATTATCGCTTTTATTAACAAAAAAAATAAGGGATTTTTTCCAGAGAGTACTGACTGACTGACTGTCATCATAATTAATGGCATAAATTATTTATTATCTTTTTTTCAGTAATCTATTTATTGTTTTTTATTTAGTGTGTGTTATTAGCTTAAATAGTTTTAATATCATATACACTTTATATACTATTAATACTGTATATAAACTACTATAAAGTATAGCAATGGATAATTTTTTGGTAAAACATAAGTAGTAATTAATTATTATTTATTTTTTTCGGAGACAATCTTTTTTCCCTCGAAATAATAAACTATTGGTTGAGAAAAGTTAGTCTAAATGACCACAAATTTAAATTGATTATTGCTTTTAATTTATTACATAGATATAAGTTAGTGTACATGAATATGAAGTTTTTTTTAATAACCATTAATCTATCATAACTTATATCAATAAACATATGAAATATGTTAAACATATAGAGTATGTAATACTAAATATTTGTATCTAAATTTTTAAATAATAATAATAATACTAATGTTTTAGTTTTGAACAAATGTTTGGCGTATTATTTCTAATGTTATATTAAAAATAAAATAAAGTAAAAATAAAATTACATACTATTTATTCAATGTTTAATCAAATAAAACAAACAAAAAATCAATGTATGAGAAAATTGTTTATATTATAAATATAAATTTTTATTTTGTTTTATAGTTAAATGACATTTTTAAAAACATGTGCATAACATTAATAAACAACACTTGAAAAAAATAAAATAAAGTATTTTATTAAACTTAGATTTATTTGTTGTATAACATTATTTAAATACATATACCATTTAGCGTTGATTTAAATTTTATTTTATTATATATTTATTTTTATTGTATAAAAAACAATTTGATATGATAAATATAAAAATAGTAAAATGTTATGTGAAAAGTCATTCATAATGTTATTAAACTGTATGTTATTGCTTAGCCATTAACTTTAATAGACATTAAATAGTGAATATAATAGTCATTATTTGACATTAAAATTAAATGATTTTTATATTTAAGAGACTCTATTAATGTAAAAATACAAATAAAAATAATAAAAAACTACAAATTCAATGACTTTTTAATATTACCTGCTATTTAGCTTTTGTTGACAAAAATAGGTACTTACGATAATATATATATATATATATATATATATATATATAAAAGCACCGGTAATTTAGACTATGTGTGTTTGTGTGAGTGAGTATGTATTTCACACACATGTTGGTTAAGTCATCTACACGTATACAACTCAAAAGATACCGGAGCTCCACATTCCTTACAGTGCAAATCAGTGATATTAAATTAATTAAAAAATAATTTTCACATTTTTAGTTTATTACATTTATTACTTATTATTTATATATATATATATATATATATATATATATAAAGTTTAAATACTGTATATAAATATACTGTATGTGATTATAATTTTATATTTAATAATATTTAGATAAACAAAATAATAATTTTTTTTCTGTCATTTAATAAGATTAACATTAATATGTAATTAAAAGTTAGTGACAATTACAAAGTTAGTTAATTTTTTAAAAAAGTTTAATGTTATGATAGTTTGTTGAAAAATTCAATTACGGGAAAAAAGTATTGAAATTAACATTAAAAAACTAATAATTGATAATTAAATAAGAGTTAATATGAAATTTATGAAAATAATTATATAGAAAAAAGTAATCTTAATTTTGTAAATATTTATGAAATTTAATTTTTATACAGTATATAATAATATTATATTGAATTTTTCAATTAGTTTATTTAAATAATTTACTAAATAATTAATAAAATATAAGTTTAAAAACTAATCACTAATATATTAAATATAAAAATGTTGTACTGTATTATTGAGTATAAAAAAAATTAAATTAATAATAATATAAATAAAATATTTATGTATGTCCTGTCGTCACCATATCTTTTCTATAATAATTATAGTTATAATTTATATATACGTTATATTATATAACATGAAAACTGTAGTAACGATAGGACCGGATGAAACAAAATGGTTTTTTGTCATAATTTATTATTAATGCATTATTATTGTTATTATAACTATTATTATTGAAATAAAAAAAGTTGCAAACACTATTAACATATATGTAGTGTCAATGTGTGGTGTTTATTGTGATACACTTATAATAATAATAATAATAATAAATGATCATGGTGATTATATTAGACACCAAACAAAAAATCATTATCTATCATTATATTTATTTATATATACAATATTTTTACATATAGTACTGTATAAACGATTATTATTTCCAGCAATTAGATACACAATTGGTGACAATGTGTCAGTAGCCCTGACATTGAAAATGTGTTAACTACCTGGGCACCGGTGTTAATTTTTTGTTTTGTTTATAAAATTATAGGTGCTTTCAAAAAAAGATCTGACAGAGAGAGAGAGAGAGAGAGAGAGAGAGAGAGAGAGAGAGAGAGAGTCTCTATGGGTTGTCCGTGATCTGTGATTTTAATTTGCAACTGAAATATATATAAAATTAAAATTATATTTTTGTATGAATTTATTATATAAACGACTGACAAAAAAACTGACACTACATTTATCAGTCATTGACAGTCACTCCCAGTTTTCAAGTATAACTTCTATACTGATTACACATTATATATATTGTATAATAAGTTATGATATGGTAGTGGACTCATGAATTTTATGAGAGTATATGTTATATGATTAATGGTATTTAATACACATCACTGTCTTTTTTTCGTTATATATATATACCGTAGTATATATGTGTATATGATTTACTATTGTACTAATAGTATATTACATAACGTTTATTTATTGGTAGTAGTAGTTGTTATTATAGTACTTAAAACAGTGAAGTTAAATGCTATGATATTAGCAATGAATTATATAAAAACATTTTTWTATATATATAAAACATACAGTACAACACTTTAATCTATTAACTCTAGTATTGATATTCTGTATACTGTATAACACATATATTTGGTAAACAAATAAATAAAGAAAAAATTTGTTAACTTTTATGTGTTTTCTGTTGTCATCAAAAAAATATTTTTCTTGAGACTAATAATTAATACGATTTTTTCTCTCTCTCTCTTTCGACGTTAATCTAAATTATATTTTATTGCAAATGAACTCAACAAATATAATCTTTACAATGTGTATAATACTGTACTTTTTATATTATATATATATATATATAGTATATACATTATATTATATGATATATTTTATATGAGTTTATAGTCATCGCAAATGCAATGCAAAGGCACCGCTGATTAGTATTAGTGAAACACAACAAACTTAATGTWATTTTTGTTAATTAACTTAAATGCGATAATAAAATTTTAGTTTTTACCATAAATTTATAAAATAATAATATTTATATAATACTGTATATTATATTAAATGTATATAATGTTAGTATGTGTTGAAGAAATACAAATATAATACATAATAATAATACTAAAGCAGGATATGAATTAAATCATTGACAGTCATTAAGACATTATTTGTATGTAATATTACTATTATTATTATTACTTTATTAAACACAAGTGACTGAATGTATGCAATAATAATAATAAAAAAAATAATTTATATTTTTCTATATTTTAATCTCTTAATTATGATAAACATCTGATGATATAAATTGTTGAGAAAAAGAGATTAAAGTTTTGTCAAAAACTATATTAGTTTTGGTTGTCTTTCTATAATATAGCTATACTTTTATATATCATAATATATAATATAAATTCATAGATTTAAAGAAAAATTAGATAATAGGATTATTTTTTTACTGGTATATTACTGTACTATAATAATAATAATATAAATTTATAATAAAGTAACAAACAAAAAATATAATACTTTATATTAGTTTCTATACATGTATTACTATTAGTAATTTACTAATAATAATACTCTAATAAAAAATAATAATAAAAATGTCAAATTAGTGAGATATCAATGGGTCAAATGTGTCGTAAAAAATCAAAACGATAATACTTTTTAAACATAAAATAGTTATGTGACTGTGATTGGGACAGTTGTTATTTATTTTTTAAAAAAATAAATACCGGTACCGATATACAGGTACATGCACACTAATATTAAATACAGATAATAAATACAGTATATATTAATACAGTAAAGATTTTCAAATAAGATACATATATTTATAATAATTGTAGTCCTCATAGTATATATTGTATTACATTTTCATTTATTGTACTAATAGTATGACAATCATCTGATTCATTATAGGTCTTTACGGTTTAAGTGTGTGCATAGCATTAATAGTGTATTCTTATTAGGTCACTCTTAGACAACGTTATCATATTTATTTCTATTTAACAATAAATATGATAACGTTGTCTAAGAGTGACCTAATAAGAATACACTATTAATGCTATGCACACACTTAACCCGTAAAGACCTATAATGAATCAATGATTGTCATACTATTAGTACAATAAATGACAACATGTAATACAATTTTATATCTATATATTTATATCTCGATATATATGAATGTACAATACATAACTTGATTACATGACGTAATAATCGAGAGTCGTTATTCAACCACAGGACTGTATATAAATAGTATATATGATATAATTTTTTTGTGATCGACAATTAGTGAGTCGTCCAGACATTAATCGCGTGATTTTATAAAATGGGAAAACATTAGGAATGAGGAAATGTATCGCAAATATTAGTACCGATTTTAAGTGACAGTTTAGTATCATAGTATACGAGTGTCAATGTTTTATTGCACTTATACAATGTATACACCAATATATAGATACAATATATATATTGTATATATATATAATGATTATACTACACAATATAAGTCCACTTAAATAAAGTTTTGTTCAATCATTGATTAGCACCACTATTGAAGTGACTTAACATGCAAATCATTATATATATAATTGTATTTTATCTAATTTAATGAATTTTGTTAAAAATATATATAAATATTAAAAAATAAAATATTATAATTTATTATCACAAAACAGTTTTTTTATAAAATTATTATAAAAGTATATCCAAAAAATTATTTCTTGTTGTGTGTGTGTGTGTTATTAGTTGTATTACACAAACACACACACACACACACACACACACACACACACACACACACACACACACACACACACACACACACACATACATACATACATACATACATACATACATACATACATACATACATACATACATACATACATACATACATACATACATACATACATACATACATACATACATACATACATACATACATACATACATACATACATACATACATACATACATACATACATACATACATACATACATACATACATACATACATACATACATACATACATACATACATACATACATACATACATACATACATACATACATACATACATACATACATACATACATACATACATACATACATACATACATACATACATACATACATACATACATACATACATACATAAACATACTGTCCGTTTTGTAAAAAAATCAATTTATTTATTTAATAAATCAATATAAAAGTATAATTTAGAAAAAAAATTAAATTTGAATAAACAATAAAATAAAATATATTTTTGGTGCATTTGTTTAGTACATGTTTAAGCAGTTAAAAAATTAAATTATTTTTGTGTTTTTTTGTTTGTTTGTTAGATTTACTATAAATAAAAAAAGATAAACAATATTTTATTTTACTCTTTTTTCTTCAAAAGTTATTTTATTTTTTAAGAAGCATTATATTGATATAAATTTTAATAATGTATTTCATAGAAGTAAAAAAACTAGAGASAGATAGTATTAATAYATATATATGAAAATTGACTAAAATTTTATGAGTTTTTATATATTTATTGTTTTACTTTTTATTTATTTACAGTATATATATAGAGTATTTATATCTGTATGAATGTTAACATTTTTAAGTGTATAAAGAAAGTCATTTAATATTAATGATAATTGAGTTAATGTTAGAATTATCAGTACTTTCTCTCTCTCTCTAACTTCATCTCTCTRTCCTATTGATGGCACCAAATAGCAAAAATGAATAAAATATTATATTTATATATAATACTTAAGATTAAATTTAAGATTGTTTTTATAGATATGAAAATAAGACATCTCTAGTATATACTTTATATGTAAATTATTTAAATATAATAATAAATTGTTTAAAAGCAAAYATAACAAAATGTATATATTATTTTCTCYTTGCCAGTCAGTGTGATAAAAACTTATGCAAATAAACATAAATATATCTAAAAAAAATACATTATAGCAAAATMTTAATAATAATAAAAAAATATTAAATTATGCCTTAATTTAGTTGGCAACCGAAATAAAATATTATGTACTTTTACTTTAGTATCGTATAATAATAATTATTATAATAAATGAACACACATTATAAATGCTCACAACATAATCGTAAAAAATAAAATCATTGCTGATTACAATTTAGGCAAATAATTTTGCATAAAACTTGTGTTTATATTATATATATAAATATAATAATCATTGAGTGAGATATACTATACTATAGATAGCAACAACAAAAAAAACAGATTACTCTATTATTTTTGATGATTATTGTTATTGTTGTTCATATTTATTACAATTTATATAAGATATACAGTAAAACAGTATTATTATAATAATAGAGTAATTTCTTGTTTGAAAATTAATGTATAATACATATATCTAATATAAACTCATTTATATCTTGAAGCAAAGTGATATGAACATGTATATACATATATTTATAAATGAGTGCCTATTAAACCCACTCAATGCTCAGGTAGATTTTTTTGTGTTGGATAATAGCAATCATCATAGCAATTATAGCACTGGTAGCATCGAAAATAACTGTTTAATACCAGCAACAACAACAACATAAATAGTTTCAATGCTTTCACCCTAAAACCCATAAACAGTAATTATATGAACATAGGGTTTAGCCCATCATTGCGAGGAAATGTATCAAAAAATTTTTTTTTTTTATTATTTTTAGTAAACACATAAAAAATATTTTAGTCAACACATATTTTCGKTAATACCATCTATAATACTGGGGTAATTGAGTGAACAATTGACTTGATAAAAAACGGCTACCATTCCCACTAAATTTTAAGTAATTTAAACTATAATATTTTTAACCTACGCCCATATACAGTATACCGTATATACGGTACTCTATACAGTATATGAAATTTATTATTATAAGTTTTTAAAATATATATATATAATTTATATGTTTATATATTTTAACACAATATATATATAGTGTATAAAATAGTGATATTTTCTTTTAAATAAGATAATCTGTTTTCATTGAAAAAAAACTGTATTATTATTATTAATATTGCAGTAAAAGTTTGATTTGCATTTTTGTGGTAAAAATAACACTTCTCTCTTTCTCTGGTAAAAAGAGGATTTAAATTTAAGGCAAAAAAGTGAGTGATAGTCATAATCTTAATTGATAACTATAATAATATTGTATGAAAGTGAGTGAGTGAGTGTGTGTATGTGTGTGTGTGTGAGAGAGACTAATAACTTTAATGATATTACTACCAGTTTTTTTTTCATTATTATCATACAGTATTTTCATACGCATACATAATAGTATGTATAGTATTTCGCCACTATTATGGTGTAATAATGTAATAATAATGGCCACAACAATGTAATGAAATATAAAAAAAGTACATTTATTTAGCATTGAATTCAATTTAGTAGACATTCCGACACAACAATGCATTTTTCAAGCAATGAAGTGATAGATAGTGTATGCATTAAGTGCTGTTATATTATTATTGTAAAGTCAATGTGTAATAGTGAGGTTTACAATAACAATAGCACCGGCAGGTCTGGGTAGGGATGCTTTCACTCATCAACAATAAGAAAGARAGAGAGAGAGAGAGAGAGAGAGAGAGAGAGAGAGAGAGAGAGAGAGAGAGAGAGAGAGAGAGAGAGAGAGAGAGAGAGAGAGAGAGACCACTTTGATATATAACACTCACATACATTCATATATAACTAATACCAGTGCTATTATCTATTAAATATGATCCAGACAATAATCATCATTGAGAGGGGAATTCCTATAATTTTTTATGAATGTTAGGCGCTATTGGATTGTATATAAAAATTTTTAACACAGCTATTATCACGAGCCCTGTGTGTGTGTGTGTTATAAGGATTTTTTGATGTCAAATGATATATATCGCAACTACAAAGTCATTGTACACCACATATATCTATGTATACATAATATTATTAAATAATGAAAATTGCTTTTATTATATAATTTTATTACATCTAACTATTCACGTATTAGATAATACAATATACTCTAATATATTAGTTATATATATATACTGCAAATATCTATCTATTGCAACAAAAACATAATTTTATATTCATTTTTTAATATATATGTGTGTGTTATATATTTTGCGCCTTTAAAATGATGGGTCATTAAGAGGCTATATAGTAGAGTATTATTATTATTATCATTATAATAGCAAATGTGAATGTAATTTAAATTTAATTGATTTTTTTTATTTTCTCTTTATTTACTTTTACTTTCATTTTTTATCCAACATAAAAAACTAATGTAAAATATTTTAAATTTTTATTATTGTTGTTATTATTTTATCTATGTGTGTGTGAGAGAGAGAGAGAGAGAGAGAGAGAGAGAGAGAGAGAGAGAGAGAGAGAGAGTAATAAAATAAAATAATTTTAATAAAAAATTGCAAATATAAATCAGTTTAACTTTTTGTTTTTATTTACAAAATGTAGTGATATAATATAATTTAAATTGTTTTTTATTTATATTTTTAAATTGTTTTTTTATTAAAATATACCCAAAGTATTTAATTATTTGCTTGTTTTCAGCTATTAAAATTGACATTTAAAGTTTATTAAATTTAACTAAAAATTTGATTTTTATATATTTACACAAACAAAGAAAAATAGTTTCTTGAAAACTTTCTTTTAAAAAAAATTAATTTAATATATGAAMTATTATGTATAGTATAAACTTATATATACTATTATATATCATATATATATATATATATATATATATATATATATTTATATAATAATTTTTTTGTTTATTTGCAGTATAATTATTGCTAATAATTTTTACTGATTAATGAATGTAATAAATATTTCTCAATTTTGCTAATTATCTACACTTCATGTTTAGTCTGAATATATACTACTGTAGACTCTTATATAATATAAATTTAATATATAAATATATAATTCAAACGCAAAAATAAAGTTTGAACTAATAGTCTCTTTGAGATATAATCGGCAAAAAAGTTTTGGCCAAAAGAGAAAAATTTATTTTAGTGTCAGATATCTTAGCAAACAAATGATTGATTCAAGTGTTGATTGAAATTAGATTCAAATGTCGTTACGTTTTTTCAAACAGAGAGAGAGAGAGAGAGAGAGAATATAAGTAAGAGAAACTGCTTTTTTCAACTATAAATGTAATTAATTGTTAGCTATATATATATATATATATATATATATATATCTGCAGTTTATTATAACAAAAAATAACTTATATAATATATATTTAACAGTGATTATTATAATGAAAATCAAAATGCAAAATAAAATATTTTAATTCACTGCTAAATGCAAACAAACCATTCATTCACGCGCTTATGATTGCAAACAGATTAATAGCACTAACAGATAGCACTGAGAAATRATGATAATAAAAGAGAGAACCGGGAGGTTTGACACTTTGTTTAGAGGCATCGGCAGCTGTTTTTTGGCTTAGGTATTAAAAAACGTGAAAATTTATGCAAAACCATAATACCAGACAATATATCAACACTTATAACTACTATACTAACTAAAAAAGCAAAAATAATAATAAAATAATAATTTAAATTATTTTTAATGAATGGCCAACAATAAGATTGAAAAATACTATATATATATATATATTCAGTATTACAATAATAATAATAGAAAAGTTCCTTAACTTAATAATAAATGAAACAATTTTGAGTTCAACAAAACAACAGTCAAAAAAAAGTTTGCGAAATAACAAGTATTAGCCCTTAAGGTATATTATAAATGAATTTGCTTTCTCTCTCTCTCTCTCTCTCTCTCTCTCTCTCTATTGCCTTTACTCTCTTACATCACATATTTGTTTGAAGAGATGATATACAAGAGAGAGAGAGAGAGAGAGAGAGAGAGAGAGAGAGACGAAGAGACTGCTATAATCAGCACTTAAATAACAAACGGTTCAAACATTTGCTACTATCTCTCACTTAAATATATAAAATAAAAATAATAAGATTTATATATACGATATATGAAAATCTAATTATAAACTAAACTAAAAGTACAATACTATGAGTGTGCTATTGTTAAGACAATGTACAGTAGTTTTACTATATATATAATAGTTTATAAGGCAATACATAATTTGTTCACAATATATATAAAGTACTTAACACTGCAATACCCATTGCTAACTATTGCAGACAAATTGTATGTCTTTTGTATGATCGGCCAATACATACGTGTGTGTGTGTGTGTGTGTTGTGTTGATATGTAAGTTAAATAGCACCGGGACTTGTTTGGTCTGGTAGTATGGATTCAATGCACACACACACACACACACACACACACTCGGGGCTCTTGATCTCTCAGTTGCTTTTTAAGCTAAAAAACTACTTTCTCTCAAACACATACACATAAAAATAAGCTACATAAGCTATTGGCGGCACACATGATATTTTTTGAAACGCTAGTCAGAGAGAGAGAGAGAGAAATTTTTCATACTTTAAKTTGTTTGATAACTAATGGCAACGCTCTCGACGTTTAAATCAATTGACTGTTGAAAACYCCTTACATTTATTATAACTCTTAACTATCCCTATCCCTGATGTTTGTGTATATGTCTAAGCAAATGGTATTTAATAAAAATATATCGATTTATTAATGTATACCCAGAATACTGTATTAAAAGTATACATACAAAACATAATATATATTTATTAATTACATATGAAATTGTATTGAAAAACGCAAACATCCATAACATGACACACACACACAGACAAGCATTTGTTATCTAACAAAAAAATGTTTGAAAATAAGTAATAATAATAATAATAATTAAATTAAAAAATGATTTTAACCCTATCTATCACCTCTGCTATCTCTCTCTCGTGCAATGATAACACTTTACAATATAATACTAAATACTAAATAATAATAATAATGATAATAATAATAAATTATACACATTTTTTGTTGCACTAAACAAACCGGTGCCATTAGTAAATGTTTTTAACGAGTAAAATAATCATAATAATAATAGTAATTGAAATTGCAATAAAAATTTTATCACTGAATTATATAATTATTGAATTATACACATATACGGTATATATATATATACTGTATATAATATATATATTATTATGATTACTATTTTTTTCAATCGTATATGTTATACATATATACTGTATATTATATTTTCTATCACTCCTTTGATGATAAATCTCTTTTTTCTTTGGTGAGCACTGGTAGGGAAAAACACGGAGATATGTAAAAAGGAGATCTTATCTTCAGAGACATACCATTCCCGCATAGATTGCAAATAGCATTACATAATAATGGTGTGGTCTCTCTCTCTCTCTCTCTCTCTCTCTCTCTCTCTCTCTCACCAAGCAATACATACTAATACATGATATATAGTATATATTATATACAATAGTTTTATACAACAGTTTCCGTATTGATAGCACCCAAAYCCTATGATAGGATAGGATATATACCGACAAAAAAACTAAATAGTAGACAAAGTATTTCTCGATTTGAATTGAATTGAATTCAAAAATAATTATTTAATTATTTACATATAAATATAATAAATAATAGCAATAATAACAACAAACTAAACAACTAGATGTTAAAATAATAATAACTAATTTTTCAAATATAATGCAATATATCATATTATATACTGTATAAATATATAAATAGTATAAATWTGATATTTGATTGTAATTTATTTATTATATATTTATAATGTTGTATTACACCTTCAATGATTTATAGCGTGTTTTTCAAGTGTGAGGAAATACATACTTTATATTTGATTTTTTTCAATATTTATTATATTTTATTTATATATTTATGATTAATATATACTGTACTGTGTATTTATAAGACAATATGTACAGTAAATTTATTTAACTAAATATATATTATATTATTTGAATTGAATACAAATATATCATCAGATGAGGAAAAAATTGTAACTTTAATACATAGCAACATATATTATATGATATAATGATATAAATGCTTGAAGACATTCAAACATGAGAATTATTATATTAATATTTAAAAAATAAATAAATAAATATTTGAAATTATTTGGTATTTTTTCTTTAAATATTTATTACTCTATTAATATGAATAAAACATTAAATACAATGAGTAAAACAATTGATCTTTTTTTAATGTTRTTTTGTTTCATTTTAATGCAATAGTTATAATATAATGTATATAAATTTTATTGTAAACCTTAGATATACAGTAATTGCCTTCAAGTGCTATCCTATGATGGCATTGATTATAACATTCATTATTTGACAAATGAAACACCAAAAGTTGTAATAATTGTTATAATAATAATACATATATTAATACTATAATAATATGATAGGTTTTTTTGTTTTGTTTAGAAATATTCTGCAATATATATATTGAAAAATCATTTATCATTAATTTTGTCATTTATTCCTTATTATCATTGAATATCATAATATCATGTTAAATACACACACAATTTAAATAGCTYTTTAATATCATGTAATATAATATTTGTTAGTTAAATGCAAACTAAGAGACAACAAAAAAATACATAAAAAATTATACAATTGCATTAATAAATCTATGCATATAAATGCTATATTTTTTTGTTATGTAGTGTTGATAACTAATGACAGTGTAATCATATAAACAAAAAAAATATTTTATTATAATATTTATATCCAAAGTTTGTCATTATATTTATGCTACAATAAAATGCTAATAAAAATGCCATTTATTTATTTTAATACATCAAAACATTTGCCAAACAAACCAGTGAGTGTGTGTGTGTGTGTGTGTCTGAGTATGTGAGGACAGGTATGAAAAAGTCATTTTTTAGTGTTAATTATTAGGTGTGAGAATTGTGAGCCCCGGTGTTTGTATGTATTTATGTATGTATCGTATGTGTTGTGTGACTATTTTTAAATGAGATATAGATATGAGAGAGAGAGAGAGACCCCATGTTAGGGCCCCCATCCCCTACCAGAGAGTGTGAGAGAGAGTTAGGCTATAGTGAAGAACCGACCGACCGGACAGAGACCCACTGGGCATAGGATGAGTTGTATCTGTTTTTTGTAATCATATTTAAAATTATAATAAATTAGTTTTTTTTATTTCCACAGCTTTGGCTCTGWTGATTGGCCTCTCTCTCTCTCTCTCTCTCTCTCTCCTCTCTCTCTCTCTCTCTCTCTCTCTCTCTCTCTCTCTCTCTCTCTCTCTCTCTCTTTCTGGTCGGTCGTATTTTACTGCCACCGGTGCTCTCAAAACARTAWTAATATCTATATATTAAACACCAATTTTGATAGTTATCGACACTAAACAAAATRTAATGATAACTACAAATAAAGTTTAAATATATAATATTATTATTATTAATGGTAAAAATATTGAAATATAATTAAATATAAGCACACTGTTTGTTGTTATATCACAAATTAAAATAGTGATATATATATATATAATTATAGTAAGTTTTACTTTATATGATATAATAAAATATTAAAACATATGCTGAGAGAGAGAGAGAGAGAGAGAGAGAGAGAGAGAGAGAGAGAGATAATGAGACCATATATTTAAAACTGTAATAATAGCAAAAGTTTTTCATTTTTAAAATTAGTTTTTTKTTGTTTTTAATTATTATATTATATAATCAGCAACAAAAAATCATTTCATTTTTAATGTAAAATATTATTTGTATATTAAACTCTCTATATTTAAAAAATTTAATTGTTTTAAATTTGTTAAATTTTATATTAGGAAGTGTATGTATKTTTGTGTTAATGTTTACACATTCATAATTTAAAAAAATTGTTGTTTCAAATCGTGTGTATTTATTTTATTATTTTGTTTGTTTTTTACTTTAATTTTTTTTTGTTTTTTTAGTTTCTCATTAAAATAAACGACTTGTAAATTCATAAATAATAATTGTAATAATAATAATAATAATAATGATAATCACTAATGAAGTTTACGCTAAAAGTGTTCAAAGAGTGCTACCAGTGCTCACTACTACTAATACTACTACTAGTGTTTGCAATRTGTTGTTTCTCATGACTCATTCAATCCTAAATGCAAATACTAATAATTACAATAATTTAGTAGTAATTTTGTTGGCATTTTTACTGATGTACTCAACACTTTCACCAAAAAATACTTTTCCCAGTTGTGAATACCTGAGTGAAAGAGAGAGAGAGCACCGGGTGTTAAGTCCAATGCCATTTATGGTTGTTTTAAATGCTATTTTAAATTTAAAATCAAAATTGTATGTTTTAATATGTTAGCACATAATTTGTGTTAATAAAAATGYATTAAAAACAAAACAAAATTTTAGCTACCTTATTTTAATTTATAATTGCTTTTTAAAAAAAAATTCACACATAACATCTACATCAGATCCCTTTAAGCACCGGGAGTCTGACCGGGCACTGGGGYCTCCAATTAAATTATTATCAGATTATATATCATTTTTTCACATTTCAAACAATAGACATTTACTTAAAGCAGTTCACTAATAATTATATTAATATAAATGTGTTATTAGTAATAACTTATTACTTTCAAAATGATAATTTGTTTTAGTTTTTATATAAAACACTTATAAAATCACATTTAATTTATTATTGAAGTAAATAAAACAGCAAATAATTTATTAAAAACACATATAATATGTTTGCAAAATCTCCTCCCAAAGTGATCGTGTAATCAGTGATTGAGATTTCATGAATCAGATAATGATTTTTCTAAAAAAATAAAATATTTTAAAAAGTGTTTATAATGTTATAATATTGTGTTTGTATATCTTATTATCAAAATTTGTTTATAATTTATTGATATTAATCTTTGTTTTGTTAAACAAAAAATTTTCTTTAATTTAACTATCGGTTCAAATTTGTTAACATAATTTAAACTGTATTTATAATCTAGTTAATGGAAAATCATGTTTGTTTTATTATTATTATTATTATTATTATTATTATTATTATTATTTTGTTTTATCATTTATTTATCTATTTATTTATTTAATATGTATTTATCCAATAGTCACTGAGAAAACTAAAAAATAATAAAATTGCTAATTGTAAATATAACATTAATTAAATTGAAAACAAGATTATCGTTAATAATAATAATAATAATAATATTTATAATTATTTAAAACTAAAAACTTCCTAATACAACAAACTTATTTTTATTAGAAAAAAATTAATTGATTAGAAAATRTAATGATTTTGTAACAAAATTTCACGAAAAAACATTTTATACAAAAACAGTCATTTAATTAATATTATATTACAATAACATTTACACGCATTTTTTGAAATTTTAATTAATATTATTATTTATTACTTAGAAATTATTATTGTTATAAAATAAATAATCAGATTTTTTTGTTCACTATTGGTTCAATTAAATATTAAATTTAACACACTTTTGTATATTATCGATATAATAAAATTCAATAAAATAATAATAATACCRTTTGTGTGGTCAATACAATATTAAGTAATTAAAAAATATATATATATAATACGATAATTTATTTGGTATTTTAATGGAAATTTTGCAAATATTATTTTATTTATTATTATTATTTTTAATAAATTATAAAAATTAATTATACCGATAATCATATAATTATAAATATTTTATCAGCCCTTTTGGTGGCAATTAATTTTATTATATTACCAAAATTCTTATATTTATATAAAATAAAATATTAAATTATTATTATATTTTACTTAGTATTCTAGTTTAAGATACAGTATTAAACAGTACTACTAATATTAAAATATTAAGTGCAAAACTGCAAATATTTAAAAATTTAGATTAAAATTAAATTACATTTTCCCCACAAAGCGATATTTATTTTATTTTATTTTTCTAGACAAAAAATCACAAGTTATGCACAAATTTTKTTTGTTTATTGATAATATTAAAGTACTATTTAGAAAAAAAATATTTATATGTGTTATATATTCAGAAAACAATTTTTTTTGCTGATCCATAATTGCGGTATAATAGTATGGTTTGTTTAAGTGGATTGCAATCAATTTTAGGTATAGTTCAAAGTTATATTTTTTTAAAAAAGCCAGTTTTATAATTAGATTAAATTATTATTTTTTAAAAAAATCATCACTTCATCAACACATCAATTGGTTAATCAGTTGAAAACTTAAGTTTAAAAAAAAATTTTGTGGTTTTTAAAACTAATGGTTTTAGATAACAGTGGTAAAAATTTATATATATATTGCAATTTACCAGAAAACGTAATAATTTTTAAATAAATTGCAACTAAAATCATTTAAAAAAACTTAATAATCTACGTTAAAAATAATATCATTTATATTATATTAATGATATATGATATATAAAATCTATGTCAATAAATAGTTTTTCTGGTCTAATATATACAGATATACTGTATGTGTGTTCACAGTTTGTATTTAGTAAACCATTTATCAGTTGAAATATATATATATATATATATATATTAAATAAATGGCTAAATATATCTATCTATACATTAGTTTCGGTGCTCAAACACAGTAAAAGAAAATGCAATACATTTATAGTTTAGATCTAATAGTAATAGAAAAGCATTTCTCACTTTAGTTTTAAGTATATTTTTCTTTGATTTTCTGTTTTATTTAATTAATTTTTTGATCTCAAAAATTTTTGTCGACCTTAACATTGCGTTTTTAACTTTGAGTCTACAATTTTTTTTATAAATGCAATTTAGATTAAATTAATTTTTTGTTTTAGAGAGAGAGAGAGAGAGAGACCGCAGAGTTTAGACTATACTAAACAACTATTTAGCGACAAAAAAAATTGTGATCAAAATCATATAATAATAATAATAATATTTWTGTGCACACAAAGTGATAATTGTGTGAAAAGTAAAAGCCCCGAGAGTTAGATCTTATCTGTATAGCTATTGCATTGGGGGGGGGGTAAAAGTATATAATGAGATTGCCTCTACTTCCCCCTGTCTCTATCGTATACTACCTGTCCCCCCAAACATTATTATTATTTTGTGTGTGTAWRTTATCTAAATTTTATATTTAATAAGCCAAACACATAGCCAAGAAAACTCATCGACAACAAGAGTGTGATATCACTGATACCTAATTTATTTATTTAGTTATTTTAAAGATATCCTATATAAATGTCTAAAATAATTTTAGAAAACTTAACTAAAATTTAATTTAATTTTTTCAAAACCAAAAAAAAAATAAATAAATCCTATTTATTTTGTGCTAAAACTAATTTATTTGTTTGAAAACTTTATAATTAAACATGACAATAATTTAATGTGATTATTTGCAAAAATTTTTAACAACTAAAATAAATTTTGTAATGTATATAACATTTTATTTATATTGTTTGTTTGTTTAATTGAATTTTATAGAATTTTATTTAATTATAAAATGCATATAAATTAGATGCTAATTATATGCAAATTATATTTTCAAATTAGCAATTAATAAACATTTTTATGATATTAAAATATTTTTATCACAATAATAATATTTATAGTAATAAGATTAAACTATAAATATTAATTAAAAATATAGTACATGTCATTTATATTATAATAAATATATAATAAATAATAAATAATGTTTAATAAATTTTTTAATTGCAATACATAATAGCATAGTTATACAAGACTGTACCGTATATTAAGTATAATACATTAATATGAAATATAAAGATTAAGTCAAAAAAAATWAAAAAATAGATTTAAAGACATAATTAAATTATAATCTTATATAAACTTAATATTTTTTGAATACCAAAATCTTTTATCCAAACAATACATTAATTTTATTTATGAATTCATTTTTGTTGTTGTTTTTTTGCAAACATAAACACACAAAAAAACTTAATAAACATAATCTAAAATCAATAGTTAGCTTTTTTATTAAAATAATATGATATATATATATATAAAATTATATATTTATATAATAAAAAAGAATATATCGTTTAAGTTATAGTAAATCCTTAAAAACACTATATATTTATCCATATAATATAAATTTATCTATTACATAACTGTATAGACATCTAATATAAAATATTTATATATATATATATATATATATATATATATATATTCAAAAAAGATCCGGACTTTTTAAAAAGCAATTTTATGCTCTATTTTGATGCAAATTATATTCTTATCAGAAAAATATAATGTAATAACAATTTATMTGAATATATAAATATGAGATGGATATTAAAATTAAATTTTTTTAATGTATCATTATTATGATATTATTATTAAATTTGAATTTTATCATTTTTTTAAAAACTTTTTTTTTGTAAAATAAATTTTCTCTCTCATTCTTTCATTGATATTAATAAGCTATTAAACATAATGAATGAGTTTATAATTATAGAAATTTTAATTTTGACTGATTTTTTTCACTCTAATAATATTAAGATTTTTTCCTTTTAATGTTAGTTTAGTATATGTTTTAATAATAACATGAAATACATGAGACATTAGGAGTCGACTCTTTAAGAAAAATATATKATATAATATTTGTTCATATCTTTAGGTACAGTATATTTGATGTCAGTTAGTACGCTATGAATAGGAAATCCGTTAGAAATTATAATAATACTAATGATATACACTGTATATATAAACTCTTAAAATCTAAATTACAATTAATTTATCGTCTATTTTATTTATTTTTTTGAAAGTAAACTATTTGATGTGTGAAACTTTTATTTATATATTATATACTGTATAAGTTATTTCCAAAATTATATAATAATAATATTGAATGTTTAGTAGTAGTAGTAGTAGTAGTAGTACTGTACACACAGTAGTTTAGTTTAGTGTGAGTATTAAGTGTGAGATACGTATAATAATGTGTTTATAATGTGATTAAATTATAAATATATGATAATACGATATTAATAACAGTAAATTATATAATGTGAATTAATAAATTAAATTAACATAAAAATTTGTTTATCAAGTGTGACGAGAGAGTGACAATCAAAAAGCAATATACAGTAGTATTACAGGCATTGAATATATGATATTATACAGTATAAGCACTTAAATCGTTGTCATTGAAAAGTAAACGGCTTTCCCATTGCATGTACAGTATCATCAGTGCAAAAGAAAAAACAATAGGCAAAAGCACCTACTAGTGTAATGATGAGATGCCGGTGCACTCGGCAAAGTAGATACTTTACACATATAGTCACTGTAGTGAATAATATTTTAATAGATAAGCGTTTGTTTTGATTAATTCAAAAGCCCTATACTTAATGTGTCAACAAATTTTTTGAACGGACTCTGTAATTAACTTTTAGGCATAACATTGATAGTTAGACTGACACTAGTGTATGTGTGTGTGTGTTATCTTTATATAAATATATAGTATATTTTGGGGAAATTGTATGCATACACATACAAAAAAAACTCAACACTTAATATATTTTGATATGAAATGAGAGCGCAATGTGTGAATGCATAGACACTGTATATGTTTCCGAGTTATAAGCAAAGAGAGAGAGAGAGAGAGAGCACCGGGAGATAGATAGATGAACTGGAAGTAAGCAATTTATTGGTGTCTCATCCATATTAATAAGCCATCTCTTTCTCTCTCTCTCTCCAGACAGTCAAGTGTTGATTTTCTCTCTACACTAACAGCTCTAACTTTGCTATTTATCTCCCGGTGCTCTCTAAACACAAAAGTCTCTATTAATGTTAATTTTTTTGTTCCTAATGTTTAGCCTGTGATTCACACATGCATTTTGTTTTGTTTGGCTACTTTGGTCGGTGCTGTCAAAATGAGGGGGTTATCACAAAACAGTTATCAATTTTGAATATATGTAAGACTGGTATAGCATAAAAAACAAATTGCAAAGTTATTTATTATACTGTATTAATAATAAATTGTGATTTTTATATTTTGTTTTATTTATTTATTTATTTATCTTTTCACTCATTMTATTAAATTTACTGAAAGTTAGTTATTATTAATGTTTGCTTTCAAACACTATATGTTTTAGACTCTCTCTCTCTCTCTCTCTCTCTCTCTCTCTCTCTCTCTCTCTCTCTCTCTCTTTCAGTCAGTCATTCACTGATAAAATAGCTCAGAGGCATTGCACTAGTGATGATGATGATGTTGTGCACCGGTATATGTGATGATGAACTGGCAATATATATATATATATATATATATATATAACTCTACTACAAAAAACAACTAAAACAATTTTTCTGTTTATAATTTTATTTGTGATTCAATTCCTCGTTGTTATAATTGTGTGCTTCAAGTGTTTTGTGTGAACTTATGATCAATTGAATGATAGGACGCGCAAGTGTTAGCACTGGCAGTRAGAGAGAGAGAGAGAGAGAGAGAGAGAGAGAGAGAGAGAGAGAGAGAGAGAGAGAGAGAGAGAGAGAGAGAGAGCACCGGCGTGTCTATGATAGTGATCCTTATCTTATATATGATATATCAAACTCTGAGATTTTTGTTTTGTTGGAGAGGCAATACAATTAAAAAACTATTATTATTTTCACTATATTTACTCCATTACTTATATATATATATATATATATATATATATATATAGAGAGAGAGAGAGAGAGAGAGAGAGAGAGAGAGAGAGAGAGACAGACAGAGATTGGTATATGAGTTGACAACACGCTATTCAATAGATATAATAATATAAAAAAATAATTGTAAAGGCATTGAACATAAAGAATAGTAAATAAGAAAATATAATGAGTAGTATTTGCTGTAGTGGTGAGTATGTGTCCTATCCTTCACTACAAATCATAACTTTCCTCAAACACTAYACTACAGTAAGTAATAGACAATTCAATACTAACCATCCGTTTTATTCAATCTCTTATTTTTTCATTCAATCTCCCACTATATACAGTATGTGCTCTCTGTATGACTATCTATCTCTCAATATCTCAATACAAATATCATATATAATCTTCAATTTCCTTCTCATATATCTATTATTTTGATTATGAGAGTCATATACTATCTCACCGACTATTATAAAACATTCAATTTCTTTTAGTCGTAATAATAATAATAATAATAATAATAATACACCTCCTCTATGATAAGGTCATGCCTTTTGGTCTACAATAGGAAAGAGAGACAGTCATTAACTACACTATTAAATACTATATGTAATATATAATAAATCTTTTAGACTTTTTTGTGTGAGTAGAGAGAAAGAGAGAGAGAGAGAGAGAGAGAGAGAGAAAGAGAGAGAGAGAGAGGAGAGAGGGAGRGAGAGAGAGAGTCCCAACAAAATTAGTTTAATTTTCTTTATTATTGATTAATATATTTTCTCGTATCCGCTTTTTGACTTAAATGAAAAACCACAAAACGTTAATATAATTGAATTTATTTCATTTTATTTCAAGTTATCATTATTACTGTATTATTATTATTATTTTGTCAATCATTATAATGTAAAAGAAAAATATAATATCTTTTTTTTGTATTTTAAAAGCTAACAAACTATGACAGACATACCGACATTATAAGTACAAAAAAAGTATTATTAATTTTTATTGTTTTTATGCAATTTTTCAGAGATTAAAATAAATATATCAACTTATATATTAATATTATAAATATATACTGTATAACAAACTTATATAATTTATATAATATAACTACTACAATGATAAATATCTTTTGAAACAAATATTACAGGAATTTTATAATTAACACAAAAATAACAATATCTTTAAGATTTATAGTATTAAAATCTATATTTTCCGGCATATTTGTCTAACATTTATTAGTTATCTATAATAAAAATAAAATATTTTTAGTTAATTAGTATAGTTGTGTTCAATATACAGTATATATTCAATATATATTTATTTAACAATACCCAAGTTTAATTGGCAAAATTCCCACCTGGCATAGATCCACTGTTTGTACTTAAACTAAACAAAATCAAAAAAATATTTTAAGTATAATATATTATGTGTGAGATATAAATTATATTGTATTATATAATATCTGGGTATCAATAACAATACATCAAATTTTAAGCTCTAATTACAATTTCAATATTATTAGTATTATTGTTTTATATATATATATATATATTGATGCCCTTATTATTAACAATATGTCAATCATATACTATATATATATATATATATATATATATATATATTACTGTATATGTTTATCTTAGATTTTATTTTTAAAATCTTAAGATACTAATTGATGAGCATATCTCTGCCAATAAGTAATATAAAGTACTAATAATATAATATATTATTGTTTGTGATATCAACACCAAAAAAAATTGCCGCAAAATTTATGTTTTGTTTTTCATTTCGTTAAATATTTTTCGATGACTTCTCTGGAGAAACTCCTTTAACACACTATTTATAACACACTTTAAAGACAAATGCACTGTTAATATCATATAAACTACTGGTATTACTGTATATATAAATTATATATAAATATATATATATATCTTTAATATTACTTAACACTTATTTATTATTGTAGACTTTTAAAACATTTTTATAGCCATTTAACATATCGTTCAACGATTTTCAAGTATGTAAACGACTACTGCCTTAACAGCAACAAAAAAAATTTAAAAAAAACTTTTAGGACTTATTATACTTAAGAAAACTCACTCACTCTTTATCTTTAAGTATTTATATAAAGTTTTTCGGGAAGACATAGAGAGCACAGGGAGTTTGGGTGATGGCAAACGGTTATGCAAATGTTTTGCTAACTGTATGTACAATAAATACTATATATATATATATATATATATATATATATATATTTAGTATTGCCAGAAGTTTATCTTTTAGTGTCTCATTACTGTCATAAATGATAGTCTAATATATAGTAGAGTCATATCGTAAATATCTATACAGTACTGCTTATGTTAAACCTTATACTTAAGAGTATATTTAAAAATATATATATATATTACTTATGTATTTGTTTTCATAACCTCCGAGAAAATATAAAAAAGGGGGGATCAGTGCTTTTAAAAATAAATGTAAATTAATAGTGCTATTCAAATACACTTACAGTTATCATTAACCTACCGATGCTTTTTAGATAGAAAAAACTATTGTGAGATCAGTTTGCGGATTCTATACATAAAGCCATCGGTGGTTAAAATGTTGGTTAAAAAAAGTTAATTATATGTACAGTTAATTGTTAGTTAACGTTAATAATATTGATGATTGGTTTGAACCCACATGTAGTTTACATACTGTATACTTTAGTACATAATATAACATGCAATAGTACTATACTAAAGCACCGGTAGTATTGTATTATAAATTTATATATACACTGTTAATTAAATACTCTTTTTTTCCTAGTCTAATTATGCATGCTAAATATAGTATATCTAAACCGATATAACCAACCCCTATAATACCGATATTTGAATTATATGGTTATATCATTACATACCAGTGTTTTGTATGTATGTATATGTTTGTATGTATGTGYTAAACAACACACAAAATGTTATATCACTTTTCCATTAATACTAGTGCTATACATACTGTACATACATACATACAAACATACCATAATAACAAATTATACTAGAAATTGTTAGGGGCACTAACACCAAATGTAACGCATACAAAACTGTAATATACTATGTGCTACCGGTGCGCCTAAAGTGTAAAAATCAATGATTGATCTGTTTATCATTAAAAACACTGGGAATTAAAATGAATAGAGAGATTGAAGGATAGGTAGTTGAGTGTAGAAAAATTGGTTGTAAAACTTGAGAGTTAACAAAAAGTGTTGGTTAAAATAATTAAGAGCACTGGTATGTTATAATGTTTAATATTATTATATATTATATGAATAGCTTATTTGGGAAAACACACGTATAATGCCGTTTTGCACGACAAACAAGTCGTCCCCTCAATCTCTCTCTCTCTCTCTCTCTCTCTCTCTCTCTCTCTCTCTCTCTCTCTCTCTCTCTCTCTCTCTCTCTCTCTCTCTCTCTCTCTCTCTCTCTCACTCATTGAACACATGGCTATCAACCTCTACGGGCAACCCTATCGACTGTAAAAATTGCATCCAAAAGCATTGCATGCAATGTTAGACTGGGATCAGGTGTTTGGTAAAAGTGGTGCTAAAGTGTTGAAAGTCTACTTTTCAACGATTGTATCACTCAATACATCATTGGTATGCCTTTGCTATACTATACAGTATATTCTGGTAATAATAATAATAATAATAATAATAATAATAATAATAATAATAATAATAATAATAATAATAATAATAATAATAATAATAATAAACAATTTAATGTATATTTCGTGTAATAATCAAAAGTATTTTGCAATTTTTTTTGGTGCAAACTATATTTAAAACAAAACATTTTATTCATATAAGTATATATATATATTTCTGTATCTCAATAGGGATGTTWTGATAGGAGTTGTGATATAGTTAGCGATYGAAATAATAAAATAAAATTTAAAAAAACCAATGAATTTATGGTCGATTTCAGCGAAAAATRTTGATTATTATCATAAGTAAAATAAATAGTTATTTTTTTAAAAAAAGTAATAACCATATAGAATCTATATTATAGATTATAAATATTTTATGGTAAATTAATAATTGTTATTACATGATGTTGATAATAATGATGATGAGCGAGAAAATATAATTTTTTAAATATTAAAATATATTATAAAATTTGTTATCGCCTATTATAATCTAGCTAACATTAATATTGATAATATGCCATATGAAAAACGTGTATTATAAAAAAAAATAAACTTATTTATATGTGTATAAATGTTGAAAGTATTTTTTCTATATAATATAAAAACTTAAATATTTAGTTAAACTTTTTTAAAAAAAATAAATATGCAGAAGAATACATAAATTTATAAAAATTATGAAATATTGTTTTATTTTTCTTTATTATTTTATATAAATATAAAAAACTATAAGTTAAACGTCAAAATGATAGTAATATGTGAAGTGAGTAGAGAGAGAGAGAGAGAGAGAGAGAGAGAGAGAGAGAGAGAGAGAGAGAGAGAGAGAGAGAAGACTATGTATATAATAAATACAATGATAAATAAAAATGATTAATCATTTAAAGTATTAAAATTAAAGTGAATTAAAGTATAGTAAAAACAAGTGAAAGTTAGTGGCAATACATATAATATTTAATACAAGAAGCAGTTTATTGTTAAAATAAATTATAAAATATTTCCGACAGTTTTAATGTTGAGAAAGAGTGAGTGAGTGAGAGATTTTAGCCGCAAAATGAAAATCAAGTCTAACTATTTTGAAACARACTTTTACTTTTAAAAAAACATACATAACTTGAAATAGTTTTTGTCATTTTTTATGTGCTCTTAATTTATCATTTGTTTTGACTTTAAATTTTTAAATTGTGTGCAAACTTTTTCTTTACTTTACTATTAAAGTAATAATACTGTATATAGTATACTGTATTTATTTAAAGTAATTTATTTATTTTTTTTATGTTTCATTTATCAAAACTAATGAAATTATATTAATAATAATAATAATAAATATTATTTTATCTCATATAAAGTTAAAAACGATTTCATAAGTTTTAAAAATTGAAAATTTTTATATTTGTGTAAAAAAGAGTGTATAATTTTTGTATATTTATATGTATAAAAATAATAATTTTACAATAAAATTGTCTAATAGTATAACAGTGTATGTATATATATAAAGGTATACTGTTTTTATCTGTATAAAAGATTTTTTTGATAAATAATAAAAATTACATTCAATATTATAGATAGATATGAATAAAACTGATAGTTAGAGGAGTGAGTGCTTTGACTTTATATAATAACTGACAGACAGATAGACTTATTTTTTTGAAGGATAGGGAGATAGAGAGTGAGGGTGAGTGAGTAAGTAAGTGGTAGTGAATGAGAGACAGAGAGAGAGAGAGAGAGAGAGAGAGAGCTATGATTGCTCAGAGATTTTGAGAGATGATTTCAGATAAATATATATATCCTAACATATTGTGTGTTGATTTAACAGATTGTCAGTCAGTTTTGTGTGTATGTGTGTGTGTGTGTGTGTGTGTGTGTGTGTGAGAGAGAGAGAGAGAGAGAGAGAGAGAGATTTATTCAAAAAATAATAATTTTCAAAACATCTTTCATCTCACAGTATTTATATAAAAAATACAATGTATTATACAGTATATAAAAAATAAAAAGTTGTTTGATATAAAAAAATAGTTATATTATAATAATAATAATAAAATCGATGTCCTGTTCAATGCCAGCCCTCGAGAGATGATAACAAAACATATATATATATATATATATAAAATAAAGAGAGTTTTTAAGCATTAGTTTTATGTATGTATTTTTGAATGAATGGCTGGGTTTTCACTGTGTGTTTGTCTATTGAGAAATAAATAGACATATATTTTKTGTGTTCACTGACAACACAAATATAATGTCAAAACTAAACGTTGATATTTGAGTGTCTTTGAAATATTGGTATATAATAAAAAGTACAAATAATAGTAGTCTATATACTATTTGTAAGTACCGGTGCTCTCTGTATATTACAGTACTCTACATGTATGTGCACTTTGACATGATATCCATCCCTTGGAGACATTGTTTCGAGTGATGAACTGATAGAAAAAATATAGGAAACCATAATATCGTGTTTCTTAAGTTTTCTGTAATATCTTATAGATTGTGATTTCAAATCTCTCTCTCTCTCTCTCTCTCTCTCTCTCTCTCTCTCTCTCTCTCTCTCTCTCTCTCTCTCTCTCTCTCTCTCTCTCTCTCTCTCTCTCTCTCTCTCTCTCTCTCTCTCTCTCTCTCTCTCTCTCTCTCTCTCTCTCTCTCTCTCTCTCTCTCTCTCTCTCTCTCTCTCTCTCTCTCTCTYTCTCTTAGTCTTTCTAAATCATTATAATTAAATTRGTTTATATTTTTTTGTAAAACTAAATAAAAACACGAAATGCATTTCATAACAACAATTGCTATCGTATTATTATTACAATTATAAAACTTGCATTTGGCTGAGTAACCCATGCACTATACAGTAAATATAGTGTGAAAATAATTAATAAATAACAAAATTAAATTCACCCACAAAAAAACACCGATTTATGCAATATTGAGTGCTAGCAAAGTGAATATTATTTCATATTAGTATATAATTTAATAATTATTTTATTATAATCAGTAATATATTACATACAATTATGGACACACACTTAGTGTTACATAACTTATATAAGCACTTATGTAACGTATAGCTCGTGATGTTAGAAATGAAAACATCTTTTTACTAAACTATTTACTGACTGTCTGTCTGTTTTGTGGTCAAAATACTCTCACAATATATTATCTAAAAATATATAATATTTAGTGAGAGAGTTATGACTAAAAGTAAAGAGGAAAGTACTGATCGGATCGGTTCGGTATCTATGAGGAGATGATCTGTTTCATGATTTTTGCTGTTGTTGTTGTAGTTGTTCACCAAATTAATGTTAGATCTGTTTTTTTGTGACCTTTGTTGCTGTGGTTGATGTGCTGTAGTAGTAGTTGTCGGCCAATGCCTTTCCTCCCAATCCCTGCTCTCAACACTCCTATTAATTTTACGAGTAATGTATTGTTTTCAGGTAATGATCTCTAGAGCCGTATATATATATATAAGTACTGTATATAAGAGCTGTTAAAAGACAATACACGCACAACACATAATATATCGCAAAAATTGTATAAAAATCAGACAAAAATACATAAATTATATAACAACTTACAGGGAATGTGGTATTCATGGGTATGTGTGAGCTATAAATAATAACTACCAAACCATATAATCAGTTTTGCACTTTCATCTCTCTTAGCTCTCTCTCTCTCTCTCTCTCTCTCTCTCTCTCTCTCTCAACAATAGATATGAAAACGAGATATGAAACAAAACACAATTGTATTATTAATTTGTTTAGCTGTTTAGTGGTTGATCAGCACAGGTTAATACTGTAGGAAACGCCTGATTATATGACTTTTCTGTAATTTTTTCATTATTATTAATAATATGATTTAATTATTTTACATACAAAAAATTTAATGTAAATAATATCTTATTAAAAATTTTTTATGAAGTTTTCCGGAAATAAATAGATATTTATCATCATCAACAACAACAAAATTTTTTTACGTTATATATACAGTTTTTATATTTATTAAATAAATCAAAAAACACGTACAATCACGCGCGCATTAATAATACGGTTTGTGTGATAGATAATTACGAGACATGAAAACACGAGTTGTATGACTAAAAATATAATACATTCATTTAATACACATACAAAAAACTGTAATACAAATTGAATTTCAAACCGTTATTTCCAATGATATTATACAATACAATACTAAAATATATCAGAAACTCTGATTTGTATTAATTTTTTTTGTCTGTGATTTTTGAGATCAAATTTGAATTCATTGGATTCAATCAACAGAACAGCAAATAAAACACAAAGAAAAAGAGAGAGAGAGAGAGAGATATGTCAGGCCTTAATAGGACACATATCACCAGAATTATGAAGGATTTGGTCGAGTTTTATAGAGAGACATCAAAACAGATTTTTTTGGTCACAGAAGACACCGATATTACCAAAATTCATGCCATCATCTTAGGTCCCGAAGGAACGCCATACGAAAGCGGATACTTTTATTTTCTGTTGACAATACCATCCGATTATCCGCTGAAACCGCCAAAAGTCAAGTTTATGACTACCGGTGGCAACAAAGTTCGCTTCAATCCTAACCTATACTCTTGCGGTAAGGTATGTCTGAGTATTTTGGGCACTTGGAGTGGACCAAAATGGACAGCTGCTCAGACACTGTTTACAACACTACTGTCCATTCAGTCGCTGATGAATGAGAAGCCCTATCACAACGAACCGGGACATGAAGAGAAATCTAACAGAAAGCGCCACAAATCGGATGTCTCGCAGAAAGTCCAGAACTATAACGATGTGATTGCGTTTGAAACGATGCGGGTGGCAGTCATTGGGATGTTAGATGAAAACAGTACCGATACTAGAAATATGCCTGAAATGCTCAAAAACATTATTGTTGCCCATTTCAAGACAAACTATGAATACTATGAACGAACTGTCCGATCGCGGCTACACATGGATCACAAGGCAATGGAAAATCCGCACGAAATGTGGTCAGGTTTGAGAAACGGTAATAAATTATTTCAATATAAAGACCTACTGAACAAATTGCATGCATTGAAGACACGCTATGACATTGTGTGCGACATAAACGATGACAACTACAAGTCATCTACTGCTAAGCCCAGAGCTGGTACGTCATCGATGTCCTCTACAGCGCCAGCAGCCGAAGCACCGAAACTGAAGACTATCGATGTCCCGCCCAATGATCCGCTTATCAGAGGCTACTACGATCTGATCAATCGTACGACTGGCGGTCTGACCATTACTGACTTCAGACCCGATAACCGTAAAAACGATGACTATGTTACCGGTAATGATGTCGACTGGTATTACGATGAAAGTCAAAGTCTCGATGAATATGAAGAAGACATCGACGACGACGACGACAAAGAAGTGGTAATTCTGGACAAATCGTCGGACGACGACAACAGTAACAACATTAGTAAAACTATCGACCAATAGGTCGGTGTTATTAAAAGAAAGAAAGATTTTTATGTGTTTTTTGTTTATTTTAGTTATTTTTCAAAAATCTAAATTGTCTTCACTATTGTATTATTTAATATCAAATTAATTATTTTTATTTTCATTTATAATTTTGTAATTTTAATATTATGTGATTTTTATTTACTAATACTGTATTTATTATATAACTTATATGAGTTATTATTATTTTCTTTATTTGTATATATATTATACAACAAATAAAAAAAATTACATTTAATGTTAAATTGAATGAGAAATTAGATAATAATAATAAAAACATTTAAATTGGTTTAATGTTAATTTAATTGAAAAATATTTATACTTTTGTTTATAAATTTATTTATATAAAAAAACTAAATCTAACATAAGTATAAACACAGACATACAGTATATCTCAAGTGTGGGAAACTAATTAAAAATCATTATTTTATGTAAACGTTTCTCTCTTTTTTTTTATTAGTACAGTATTTCTTGAATTTATCGTAAAACAAAATAATTTTCTAAATTAAATTTCTAGATTTTCTTGTTGTTGTTGTCTATTTAATTAAAAATATTTAATTTTGTTAAATTATATATATGTGTAGAAAAAATAGACGGTTTATCAATGGTTTTTTTTAATGAGAGAGAGAGAGAGAGAGAGAGAGAGAGAGAAAGAGAGAGAGAGAGATTACCATATGATAAGAGACAAATGTCAATGTTATTAGCCTATCATTTATTTTAATTAAGTTAAACAGTTATATTTTTTGTTGGATATTCAGTACAGGTTTCAGTAAAATAAAATTGTAATTTGTTTTTTTCTCAACAACAAAAATTTTTTTATAAACTATTAAAACCTACAATTTGTGATATAACATTACTTTATTTATTAAATAAATAAGTGCATCATTAGAAAATTATGATTTTGCAATTTAATAATAATAATACTGTAATAATAAAATACTTACTAATAAAATCTCTATAATGTAGTGTTAAATTGCTATAATATGCTAATGAATTAGGGCTATTGATAAACTTGTTAAATTGTTTATATCAATATAGATATATTAATATTTTTAAAATATAATCTTTTTTTAAAAAAAATTTAACATAACTATTATCTATTTTATTTATAATTATATGTTTCGACATAACTTTTTTGAAAGTAAAGTTTGATGACATGTACAGTAGGCTACAATTTTAGTCAAGTTTTTTAAAAATATATGTATATATATGTTTATACTGTATACTAATAATAACAAGTCAATAGCTATTAGGAAATAGTCGATTGATGTGTATTTCAATGTGTGTGTGTGTGTGTGTAAGTGTAGTGTTGTGTACAAAAATATATGCTAAAACAGTTAGCTTAATAAATAACATTTATAATTAAAATTGTTTCACTTTTCAAACATAATATATATTTATAATAAATATAAGTAGAGTATATTAAATAGCTTTTGGGTACACTTTTTTAATGGTTATCCAACAGATTTGCTAATAAACTAATGTTTATACTGTATTTGTCTTAAAGCAAAAAATAAAATAAAATTACTGTTTGTGACTAACATTAAGTATAAATGATTGACTAAAACAAAATGTTTAATATATATATATATATTTTTTAATAATAATAATATTGATATATTTTTATATTTATGAAATTATATGATAGATAGCAAAGCATAATACAGTATTTTTCAAAAAATCAAATTTTTTAAAAATCAAATAAAAATAGTTTAATGTAAATCCCTTATTTTATTAAATGTTAAATTTAAAATTTAATGAACACAAAAAAGTTGATTAAATCAAATGCTCAATTTTAATCAAATTAAATATTGTAATTTTACTTCATATATATATATATGTTGGTGTAAATTATTTTTTATTAATCTTTTTTGCTTACATATACACATATTTATGTAATAAGAAATTTATCTAAATTGGGATTTTTTTTCTCTCTCTCTTTATGTATTAATTTTATTTATTTGTTAATTAATGCACAGAAAAAACAGCACCAAAAACCGTGACTTCGTATTTTAGTTTTCATTAAATCTGAACTTTGATTTAAATGTTATTATTGGGAAATGTTATGTTAATTTTTTTTGTGCCCCAATAGAGATAGTGTTATGATTGGGAAGTTAGAAATAATTTTTATTTTAATAAATAAAACTATATATAAATATAAAACATTAGAGATAGGGTTTGGACTGAAAATCCTAATTTTATATTTATAATATGCTATAAATTTTTATTTTTTTTATATAAACACTAAAAATCAATATATTATATTATCTAAAAAATTTGCTTAATACAATAAAAACAGGTAATACTGATAATAATAATAATAATGTTGTTATTTTTATATTGATTTAAAAGTTATTTTAGTTAAATTTTTGCCACATATTATTAATGTTATAATGTCTCAATGTAATGATGTTTTATTATTATTATTAATAAAAATTAATGTTTATACAGTTAATATGTATAAAAAAATTTGGTCTATGAAAAACAAAATTGTTATTTAATTTTTATAAATATACTTAATAAAATACATATATATATATATATATATATATATATAAATATATATAAATTTATATATAAATTTATATATAAAGTTATATTACTATATTAATATTACTAAACTATTTTTTATAAAATAATTATTAATGATTTTGATGCGTGTCGTCGTATAAATCGGTATCATCTCTCTCTCTCTCTCTCTCTCTCTCTCTCTCTCTCTTCCAGAAATAAAGTTAGATAAATATTGAAAACAAAATAAATATATATTAATATAATATTTTTATACATTATTTATATTAAATTATTATTTATTTATTTTTTTGCAAACAAAATATGATTATATAAGTTAGTATTAGAGTGAATACAAATATTTTGCTCAATCCATCCCAAACAGGATTTATAATACATTCATATATATTATATAAAATTTTTGTTTTCTCATATAATAATAATACTAAATGTTTTGACCAAATTTTTCTCTATATATAATAATGCTATTATATTTAGTTGTGATTTAAACAATTAGATTAAAGATTAAATATAATATATGTATATATACTGTATATTTATTTGGAAATTAATTAAATTGCAAAAAAATATTCAAACATTTTTGACATTAATGATAAATATATCTAAATTTTAAAATTTGTTTTTTTTGGGTTCAAAACAAGTCTGTATAAATTCACGTGTTATTATTATCATTAAATATGAATATTAGAAATAAATGACTGTCTATGATATAATACACTATAATATCTTAATATTATATATTAGCAATAATAATAATTTAATAGCAGAAAAAAATATCACATTATTATTTAATATAGGCATACATTACAACTATATAATCTACAATATAGTAGTCTATATTTTTACTTTTCATTGACCTCTAAAAGTTGAACTATAAATTGAAAGTAAATTTTATTTTTTGTAGATATTAACTACTGATATTATAAACAATATTATATGTTATTAACATTTAGAGAGAGAGAGAGAGAGAGAGAGAGAGAGAGAGAGATTGAATTAAATAACTTTTTACAATTCAATTCCCATAACAGGTATTCATTACATGCATATGAAGTTTTTTATAATAAATAAAAAATTCAATAATATATATCATAGTGTATGACATTCAAAATGTGCATAATTTTCAAAGTGAAAAAAATTGTTTGAAAAAAAAACGATTGTATTATATATATTGCATGTTTGGTAAGTCAAACGTAAACCCTTATATTAAATGGTGATATCAATGACGATATATATATAATAAACTGTGTGTATTTGTATGCATTTTATACGAAAATGATTATCATTTAAGGGTTGGCAGTCAACCCATAATATTTTTTTGAGAGCTAACCGTCCTTTTTATATTGAATGCAAAAAACTATCTAATCATTAGTTTATTCAATATTTACTTTTTCAATAATGTATATCCTCTTACATTATAATAATAAACTCTCTCTGAAATTAAAAGAAAATTTTTTATATACTATATATTTAGATTGCAAACAAAAATAAACAACAATAATAATAATAATTCAATTTAAATATATTTTCACACATAAATGTAAAATTCAATGTAATAATAATAATAATATAATTTAAATACAAATTATATTAATAAAATTGCATCTAAGCTTTAAATTTGTAAATATTTACATAATTGCATTAAATTATCATTATATTTTCAAATAAATTATACAACTTAATTTTGATAGCAAATATAATAAATTTAATTTATTTAATATATATATATATATATAATATTTAATATAATATACATATATTTTAATATATAATAAGTTCATTAACATTGTGTATATTAATAATAATATTATCTGTAAATTTCTTAATTTTCTTTAAATAATATTACTGTAATATTAATAGTAATAACAATAATGATAAAAAATTATTTTAATTAATTTCAATTTGTTTTGCATAGCATACAGTATTTAATAAATTATTTTTTTTCTACATTATTTTTATTTTATATCTATAATATATTGCATTACAGAAAAAATTAAATAATGTTATATAAAATATACATTACAATATATACTGTACAATATATACCATATATAACTTACATATATAATTTAAATATATATAATAGACTCCTGTTATATAATATACAGTATATTGATATATAATAAATTAGTTTAGAAGTAATTTATTAGTATTAATATTATTGAAGAAGAAACAGGATTTTTAACATTGAAAAAATAACAAAAAATAAATAATAAAATAAATAAAATATAATACAATGTTATGTATAACGAGAGGAGAATTACACCAACAAAAAATATAATAGTTATTAATAATAATAATGATGAAAAAATAATAAAAAAGCGATAAAAATGTTATAAATAATAATAAAATAATTTTTTAGCCCTTTTATTATTAATAACGATCTATATTTAATAAATTGATGGCACAAATAAATAATTATTTGCTATTATATACAGTACATTACGAAAAAAAATTGAATAAAATAATAACGGCTATCAATAATAAGCAACAATAAAAATTAAAATAACAAAAAATACTGTAAATTAATGATTAATAGGTAATAAAATATAAAATATAATATATTACTGTATATTACAGCATATTATATTGCTTATCATAAAAACAGTTATCCACACAATATTATTAATAAATGTATACTTGATTTTTAAAGGTAAAACCACACCATTTAATGGGAAAGCCCTACAATCCATCCATCCATCCATCTATGCATACATACAATAAATAACAGTTAGTCTCATCTCTTATGCAAAATAACGACAAAATATATTTTATAAAACAAACAAAAAATTAACAATAATTAATAGAAAAATAAAACAATATTGAATTGTTTACAGCAATTTATAACAGGCAAACAAACAAACAAAAAAGTTTACTAAAAATTAACATTTTTTTGTTTGTTTCTTAGTTTATTTGTTGTTAACATTAAAAAAATTAAGAAAAACTAAACTAAAATACTATACGATATAATCCGTTTGATAAATACTTTAACAATTAAAAGAAATAATTCCTGAATTTATATATTATTTTTTATGCATCAAAAAATTTATTATTATTATATAATCTGTACATTAAATATATCTCATTTATTACAAACATTTTTAGTAAAGTTTTTATTGTTTTATAACCCCAATCGATAAGGTATATTTTTTGTATTTATTGAGATTTTTTTGTTTACTGATATTGTTTTTTTGTAATGTTAAAATTTATAGCTATGTACACTGGCACTGGTATTATTTTATTTTTATATAAATAAATAGGAAATTCCTTTAATCAAGAAATAGAAAAATAAAAAAAGGATAAAAATGGATATTCGGGCAAATTTAGGGCTGACCTGTCAATTATAAACATTTGTCTGTCTATATATGTATGTATGTATGTATGGATGTGTATGTGTGTGTGTCTTGTAGTTAATACTAATGGTTTTATTTGGTGAAGAAAAGCGAGGCAACAGAGAAATGCTTTATATGGTTAGCTTTGTATCTATAATTTGATGCTATTCTCTCTTTCTCTCTCTCTCTCACTCTCATTATGAACAATGCATTTTTGGTTAGATATTGTATAGAAGAGGCTAAACAATTGATTGGTAGTAAGCGAGTGATTGAAGGAAAGAGAGAGAGAGAGAGAGAGAGAGAGCATCACTTATCTAATACTAGATTCCTGTAGTCTATTGTTGTGAATAACATCTCATGTGATGTTTTTTGTGTGTTAAAAGTTGTGTCCAAAAGAATCGGCAGAATATTCCTCACATTTAATCTTTGCTTTTATTTCACAACTATCGATGAGTCGATCCATTGGTTTTGTATATATATGGGTTAAACCGTATGGCGTGTGTATGTATGTATGTATGTGTGAGTGAGTGTGTGTGTGTGTGTGTGTGTGTGTGTGTGTGTGTGTGTGTGTGTGTGTGTGTGCTGTATAAACAAATCATTGCTAACTTAATAATAGAAAGGGTCCACAATTTGTTCACTCACTTGTACTACCATTGTATGTGTGCCATAGTATTGTACATACATGTCCTATGGTCACATTTGCTACATGTGCTATCATATCATTTGTTTTGTGTGTGTATATGTCTGTATATTTTTGGAGAGTTGTTGTATTTTAAGATAAATATATTTTGACTCATTTTTCTTACAAATGCTATGCTTTTTATTATATTAGTAAATAAGTTGAAAGAAAGAGATAAATTTTTTGTTTGTTTGTTTGAAAAAAAACTTATTGATTATATGTTTGATATGTTAGGCAATGGTAAACAAATAACAGACAAATATATATAAAATATATATCTATCTTTTAATACGGATAGTTAAGTGCATTGTTTAGGAATAGCCTATAGGTTTGCCATAAGTAAAAATGATGATGTGATGTGCCAGTGATGCCAACTGTGTATATCACCCATACATACATACAATTCAATATAGTATTTACCATACGGTGTGTCATACATGGAGGTGAGTGTCAAATAGGTTTTATGAATATCTCTCTCACTTTCTCTCTCTCTCTCTCTCTCTCTCTCTCTCTCTCTCTCTCTCATCATTGAATGAATAGTATCGACACAAACGTCGAAACATAGCTTTTTAATGTATTTTTAGCACACATTTTATGTGTCGCTCACTATTTTCCAGTAATACTAGTGAAGTATTTTTTTCTGTTGCATTATATTTAATGCTTAAATATATTGGATTTATATATATATAAGAAATAGAGAGATAAACACAGGAAAAAATCGATTGACAGCTCATTGGACTGTTAGTCCACACATAGTCACACACACACACACACACACACACACATACCACACACACACACACATACCACACACACACACACACACACACACACACACCACACACACACACACACACACCACACACACACACACACACACACACACACACACACACACACACACACACACACACCACACACACACACACACACACACACACACACACATACATACATACATACATACATAAACACACATACATACATACACACACATACACACACATACATACATACACACACCCCCCAAATAAATGTTGGCCATCAATGATTGAGAGCGACGCTTATCCCTTATAGACAATAAGCGATTGTGAAAACCTATGAAATAAATATAAATTGAAATATAAAATAAAATAAAAAAAATATTTTTTTTTCTTTTCTCTTATTTCTCTATAATTTATCTTTTGGTTAACATTTATAAAATGATTGTTAAGATTGTTATGTATGTTGTTGTGTTATGTTGTGTGTGTGTGTGTGTGTGTGAGTAAAGTCTGAAATTATTAAGACATTTAGATATATATTATATATATTATATATATGCGTTGAGTGAATGAATGAGAAAATTTTGCGAAAAACGCGAACCGAAAGTTAATTTCTGATTACTCTCTCATCTATGCTTTCATCCCTATTCCCAGTACTGGTATGTTATGTGTTAGTTGTGAGTGAGTGAGTTAGAGTTAGAGTTAGAGAGAGAGAGAGAGAGAGAGAGAGAGAGAGAGAGAGAGAGAGAGAGAGAGACGGCGATGAAAAGAGAAAGTAAAAGAAAGTTGTGATGAAAGTCACAGTTGGCTTAAATTAAGGCTTCAAACTGGAAGATGTTTGCTTCACACAGACATACCAGTGCTCGCACTCACTTAGAGCTAAATATTTATACGGACAGACAGAACAAAAAAGATGGATAGATAGAGAAGCGCATCACTTGATGACCAAAACATTGTACATTAAGAGTAGTTTGTATTAGAGAATACTGTTAATAATAGTTAACGACATGAGTGTGTGTGTGTCGACAGTGAACTTGTCTATCGGTTATATGTAGTCCTAAATAAAGAGTGACTACAATAGACATAAAAGCGCCGGCAGTTAATGGACAGTCATTATAAATGGGCAGTCAGTCAGTTAGTCAGTGATTGTAGAAAATGTGTAAAGTGGTAATGGAAATAACTATTATGTTATTTTAATTTTTACTATCAAACATCTATTAAATACTAATAAAATAAATTTATAACATATACAGTATATATATATATATAAATAGCGTATATATTTAAGCAAAATTGTCACTAAATTTATTTTATGAATAATCAGTTAAATAATCGTCGGACGACTGGTGAACGGCATACATAATACCACCGAAGCTATAGACCATTAGTCCACCGATAATAACACTTCCGACGACCAGATATTTGAAAAATTTGTTTCGATAACCGATTTCCAATTGGTTGGCCTCAGTGTCGTACTGTTTGGCCGTTCCCTCCAACAGTTTGGCCGTCTCTTCAAACGATTTGATACTTTCGTTCAGATTATTAGTTTTGCCTAAATTGGTGTCCAATTGTTTTGACAATTGTTGCGATTTTTTTGTCAAATCTTTGACCATATTTTTCCAAATAATAATAATAATATGATATACAGTAATTAGTAAGTGTTTAGTAATTATATAATAAATCAGTAGTTTATTTGGTTATATAATACTAATGAAATGATACTTTTAATTATAAGTCAACATTAGTTTTGTGAATGTATTCTGGGTTAATGTTTGAAATTATATTTTAAAAATAATAATATTAATTTTAAAGTCTCGTGTAATAATAATTATAATGAAATAATCAATAATAATTATCAGTATTAAAATAAAATACAGTAGATATAGTTTATATTATTATTAATAATAATATGTTGTTGTCTACATTTTATTTTATTATAATTACTAATATTTATCGGATGTAATCAATTTTATTCAATGATTAGCAATTAATTTGTTGTATAACATAGAAATTTAACAAATATTAGCAATAACAATACAATATTGAACATTATTAAAATATTGTATATACACATAAAGTATATACAGTGTATATATATATATTATATTTATTAACATTTTTTATTAGTCAATAGCCGGTTATAATAGCAATAGTGATAATAATAAGCAAATGTCTTATTAATCAATCAATTGTTTTCAATTAAAGCTCAGAAGTTGTTCGCCTTTTTTCTGTCTAACAATTAGTTGAGTTGTATTGTTGTTGTGTTTGTTTCAGACAAATAATGTGTTCAACAAATAAAAGCAATTCATTATTAACTAATAAAAAAATATATATAAAATAATAAATATAGCAAATAACAAACAAACAAAAAAAACAAAAGGACACACACATATACATACAGTCAAATCTAACAACAAAAATAATTCAATGAAAATTTATTGCAACTAATTATCCACTGTTTTTTCAAAATGAGAAAAAATAAAATAAAAGACTTCCTTATTAATGCCAGTATTATATAATATAGTTTTATTTAAATAAATAAATATTTTATTTATTTATTTTTTGCAATTTATTTTACTTTAGTTTTAAATTTAATTGTTAATTAGTTTAGAGAAAATAATAATAATAATAATATATTTAAGATACAATTGTATAGATAAGCAACAAAAAAAACATTGTATTGTAAAGTAATATTTCAATTAAAAAAATTATTAAATTTAAATATTTAATATAATATTAATTGCACTATAATATGTTATTTTATTTGAAAATTTTCCTAGAACAAATTAGACTAAAATACAACAAAAATAATTATAAATCTTTCCTTTAATATTTTTAGGCTAAACTAATCCATGAAAGCATTAAAATTAAAATTTATTTATATATAAAAAAAAATTATTTTAAAAAAACCTAATGTCTTTAGTAATATATTTTTATGAAAATTAATGGCATATAATAAAAGAATTAAATTTGTTTATCCATTAATGTGATTGAAATCTCTCTCTCTCTCTCTCTCTCTCTCTCTCTCTCTCTCTCTCTCTGTTTTACTCACTGACTCATACATGTACTAACACACACACACCACTCACTGACTCATTCGCTTATATCAAAGGATTTTTTTATATTAGATGTAGTTTTTATTATTAATTTAAACAAATGTTTAAAATCTCTAATCGATATGCAAATGGGTCTCTCATTAGAAATTTAAGTTTTATTTTATAAATATTATATATGAAACAAACGATTATAAATGAGTTACAATTTGACCGCTGATACTGTTTTGTATGACTTATCATACATAGCTTGAAGTGTGTGTGTAATACTGTATCTAAATATAGTAGTAATAGCAGTAAAATCTATATTAACATTTCAGTCATACAATTTTACATATTAATAATAATAATTTAAATTTAAATGAAATTTTGTTTTATATTAATTTTCTATAACTGTTTTCCAGATAATGTTTTTGTGGGGGAAAACCATAACGTTTATTATTCACCCCTTTTTCCAGTAAAAATGTTGGGGTAAAGAAATATCATTAGAAATATAATATAATATAAAATTGTATAATAATGAGTGAAACAGTTTAGATAACCCCTCCATTCACCCCATCATCCATGAGCTCTCATGTATGGTATATATCTTTCATAAGGAGACATTAAAAATAGACAATAATACTCAAACACAGATAAAATTTTCAAACATAAACTAAATAAATTACAGATGAATTGTTTTAAAAGTATAACACACACACACACAGAGAGAGAGAGAGAGAGAGAGAGAGAGAGAGAGAGAGAGAGAGGAAAAGCAGAAATTGTTTGACAATTTAAATATATATATACAAACACACTTTATGTACCATTTATGAAATGTTTGTATATATATATATTAATATATACTAAATATATATTAAATATATATAAACTATATATAGTGACACTTTTAGCTAAACAATATTTTTCACTTACAAACTCTCTTATATCATATATATTATATAATAATAACAACTCTTTTATTATAAAACTTTTATTTATTCAGTGAAACGCCTAAAATCTACTGTCTTTTTAAGGTTCACGTGATTCATGTTATTCGCAATGATTTAATGGCTAACACACAGAATATTCTGTATATATATATAGTATGTCTACTATATTGAGACCAAACTGTTTGACAAATTCATGATATCGTTATATTACAAACTTCTCGATATATATATATATATATTTCTCTTTCTTTATTTTATTTTGTTGTTGTATTTCTTATAAATAATTTTTTTTTCAGCAGAAAACACATAAAAGTCTTTAACTTAGATTTTAACTCTATTTTCAATCTCTCAGTTTAAATCGTTTTCCAGACTTTTTTTACTTTAAAGTAAAGTGTATATACAGTACTGTTTATACTATTTATATATATATATTTTATTACATGAAAAAAATTATTTTTATTTATTTTTTATATCATATATCAGAGTTGTTTTTCTTTAAATACAAGAAATTGCTTTTAATATATTAGCCATATCATTTAATTATTTATTTTTTTTCTGAAAATAATGACTACCCTATTTTAAAAATATTTTTTTAATTTTTAGAATATATTATTTTTTTAAATCATAATGAATTTTGTTAGTTTTATTTAAAAAACTAATAATGTTATAAATTAAAATATACCACAAATTAATCAAAAAATATTAATTTTTATTTATAAATTTTAATCTATAAATTATATATTGATTATTTAAGTAATTTATTTTAATATACATTTATAATATTTATAGATAAAATAAATAAATAATATTTAAAAATATTATTTTTATATACTATTTTTTATATATAGTATATATTCAAAAATGATTTTTCTATTATTTAAAAATTTATATTATAATGTTATTCCTATTGAATATCGAGAGATCATAAACTAAAAATAATATTTACAATTTTATTCAAATTAATTATTTCAATTTAGTAATATAAATAAATATAAATATATAAATATTATCAAATAAAAACTGTATAGAAATTTTTATAATTTATTAGATTTTAATATTTATGAGATTAATAAATAAATAAAATACTATAAAAATCGTCACTGACTTAAACAGAAAATAATTTCAATAAATTATTAATATATTCATTCAATAAACACGATATAAAACTTCAATTAAATGTCTCTTTTCAACTATTATATACAGTATATATATATAATATATATACCAACAAAATAATAAAATAAAAACATTGTCACACATATAAATCATTTGGGAAATGGCATTAATTAACTATTTATTTCCCAAATATATATATGACTTTTTTAATAGTATAATATATATATACAACATATAAAGTATATACAGGTATATCTAAGCCATCCATAAGCCTAACCCATTTAATAAATATGTGAACAAATTATAGTTAAATGTTTGCCTACACTTGAATGTTAGAATTTTATTTATAAATACAAATAAATACTAAAAATATTTAGAAAAAAATAGTATATATCATATGTATATAAATATATTTTGTTAATTCAAAATCAAATATTTTATTTATATATCTATATTGCCATTGAAATACACACTCGGATGTCAAAACTGGTTAACCAATCGGTTGGGTAAATGTCAACGATTACCCATCAATAGTCATCATAATCAGTGAGTGTTTGCACTGTTATACATATAGATGGCGATCCGCCTACCAGTTGTCCCCTTAAAAACTATATTTTGTTTCAACAATTTTGTTGTGTGCGAAATACAAGCTAAACGACTCTCAGAGATACCACTGCTCTGTGTGCTCAACACATACACAATGAATGCTCTGGTATTTTGCAGTTTAAATGTATTTTTTTTCTCTCTCTCTCTCTCTCTCTCTCTCTCTCTTCTAAAGAGTACTGTTTTTGAACATTTTGAATACCAGTTCACTTCAATTGCTGTCTACTCTTTAAAAAAAAATCAGTCAATACTTCTCTTTCAGGCAATAGTAGAGTTGACTTTTTAAAAACCAATTTTTGCCAAAAACACTGGCAATTGACTTACAAGAAAAAACTAACTACATATAGATATCTAATACATATATGTTTTCGGTGTGTGTCTGTGTGAGAAACCTTGTGTAGAGGAAAGGGAGACCACAGCAGCAACATATATATATACAGTACATACAAACATACACAACACTCCTCTACAGTATATTACATAAAACCCAAAAAACACTAATATTATAAAAGAGAGTTTTGTAGACTAAAAACACTGGGAACCAGAAAAATAAAGTGCATATAATTTAAAAACCCAACCAAACAAAGCGCAAGTAGTTTTGCATAATATGTATATAATATATATGCATATTATATGCCTCTAAACATATCACTCATATATATACTGTATATATATATATATATATATATATATATATATATATATATATATTTGTTGGGCTAATGAAGGAAACACTCTTGAAGTCAAATAGATATACACAACTGATAGCTATATACAGCTGTATATATATATATAACTTATATATTGTGTTGTTTACAACAACAACACAAATCACAGTTTTGTTAAGATATATTCAAAGTAATAATAAAAAAAATTTTTTATTATATATTCAACAAAAAAATAAAAAGTTTTTTTTCTCACACAACTAATGAGCCGATCGTCGCAATTGTTTATAATAATAATAATAATAATGTTTTTTTTTTGTTTCTGATTTTGTTATTATTTTGTTAACAATTTTCAAGCGACTAATTGCTTGAAGAGAGAAATAAATTCATAAAATCTTTTGCAAATTAAATGAATAATTTTTAAAATTTTTATTTTATTTCTATTTCTATTACTACTAGTTTTCTATGGATAAAACCCATCCGTAAAATATATGTTTATTAAGTAAATATAATTTTTTTATAGAAAATTTTTGTTATATTGAAATTATCCTTAAGTTTAACAAAAAAAATCTTTTTTCTTTTATAATAAATAATATTATAATTCTACCGTTAAAATGATAATTACCATTTAATTTGTTTGCTTAATTTGAATTTGAATAATTTTTCAAAAAAATAAATATTTTTAAGGCAATTTTTGCCATATTATAATTTACAGTATTATTATTATTTATACTGTATATATTATACTGTTATTCATGTGGAGGTTTAATCATAATTATTATTGTTGAGTACCGTTAGTTATTTTTGTTGTTGAAAAATAAATTTACTAATTATAATTGACGACTATATATATATTTGTGGAAATAAATTTTTTTTATAATTCAAGTATAAGAGGGTGAAAAATAAATATGTATAATATTTATATGTAAATAACATATACACTTATATAACAAAAAATTATAGTATATTCAAATTAGTTAATTTTTGGTATTGTATTACTTTAAATACATAGTCATCAACAACGACTGGCATATTTTGTATGGGATATGGAAATATGATAGACTGTTTTGTTGACAATTTAATTACTATTCAACAATAAGGTAATTGTGAGCCSGGTTTATGTTGAGATAGATATAGAGAGAGGACTCATATTATAATTTATTTTGTAATCAGTTATAATTTATATATACATTTTACTCATAAGATTTTGACAAATATATTATATTAAGTATATGCATATATAAAAATTATACATATACTGTAAATAATAATGTTAAKCAACAACAAAAAATATACTGTATATATATATATCATAACATAACATAACTATACATTTCAGGAAATTTGAAACAAAAGTTTTTTAAAAACAACTAAAATAAAACAGCAAAACAAAACAAAAAACTAATAAAAAGAAAACAATTTGAGTCAAAATATATTTTCAGTTATAGTTTTTTCTAATTATAAACTGCCTGTTGTTGTAGTAGTTGTTGTTTGACTGTCATTATATTATACAGTGTTATGGATTACAATTTACAACTAACTATGATATAAACAATTATAATAAACCATATAAGTAAATTGTAATATAAATTTATCATTCAATTTGAAAACTATATTTTCATTTACTTTATATAATATATATTACATTTTATATCATATATATACTGTAAATATGTTTTTTCTGTGTAAGTGAACTGAATGTCAAAAAATTCATTATTAAAACCCTCGATAACTATAGCTAGTTATGTGTTGGCATTCATCAGATGCTTATTATTATTATTATGATCTGACAAACAAAGAGATCATATCTCGTCTCATCCTTAATATGATGTGTGCGTGTCTTAGCCGTTAAGGTGATGGACAGGCAGTCAGTCAGCATTTCCACCGGCAATACCACTGTATATGACAGCATCAACAGCAGCAACAACAACAAGATATTAAACACATAAAGAAAGTTTTAAGTACAGTAGTATATGACAGATAAAAAAACTCGGGGATCCGATCGTAGAGATTAATACCATAAAAATAAATATAATATAATATTGTATATAAAGAGAAATGAAATGAACGGCAAATAAAAAAACAGCAAATCTCGTCATGAAATGTATTCATTGACTCAATCCGTGTGTATGTTTTCGCTTAAGACTTAGATCCAGAAGAGAAAACACTGTCAACACATTAGAGACAACATTAAGATTTGACACGAATGATGACGAAAGAGAGAGAGAGAGAGARAGAGAGAGAGAGAGAGTTATTGAGAAAATTATAAGAATATTCTCTAATCAATAATAATATTTTATGCGATTATTTCTATGCYATCTCTCTCTCTCTCTCTCTCTCTCTCTCTTAACTGTTTTKATGTGTTTGGAGTGTATATTGTAGTGAATGGTATGATATGAATCACACGGAATAATATTCAAATGAGAATTATATATATATATAATATTTATGCAAAACAATAATAATAATAAATGCAATGATATTAATAGCACAATAATAAATAATTTATTCAATTTTTGTCATTTAAATATTATTATAATTATTTATATATATATTTATATATTTACAAAACAATTCATATTATTATTAATTTATATTCTCTTATCATCAGATTTTTCTCTTTGAGAGACAAAACATAACAAATACTAAAAAAAATTATTTGTAATTATTTTTACTTATTTTTCATTTCAATGTCAACAATTATTTTTGTTTATTTTTATAATTATTTTTTTGTTAATTAAATAATTACTTGTATTTCTGGTGTGTTTTGTCTCCCAAAAAAATAAATAATTTATARATTTTTATACATATAAAACTATTTTTTTCATATTAGCAATAATAATAATATTTAATAATAATAATTATGTATATATTTACAACAGCAAAAATTCATATCAATTTTTCCTATAATTTGTTTTCAATTACAATAATAATAATAAATATTAATAATTTTTTTTTCAATATTTAGCTGTATTTTCACAAATAGTTTTTTTCTTCATTTCAAAAAAAAGTTCACAACTAAAACACATTCACAGAAAACAAATTGTTTTTTTTGTTTGTTTGTTTCATAAGTTATTTTGTCAATTAAATTATTAAAAAATATATTAAAACACAAATTGTTAGACAATTTTCGTATTCATAGTCCGCATAAACTCGAGCGACGGCCTGACATCGGGTCCGTAGTTCATGGGTTTCAATTGGTGGCCAGTYCTGGCCGGCGGCATCAGATACCGGAGCTTTTCCCAGAATCGTCGTTCGCCCCACTGGACAATCGGCACCGATTGCAGACACAGTCGGGTGTCGGCATCCAAATCGGTCATATTATACTTGTCCAACAGGACGGCCACTACACGATGATTTTTGTTGACCTGTGCCTCCCGGTGCGCCGCTTTTAGCTCAAATAGACACCATTCACTTTTAAGAAAGTGTTCCGACAATAGTATAACCGTACGATGACTGCACTCAATAGCYTCGGTAATGGCTTCGGCCATATAGACGCTCATCGGTAGATCGCGATAGCGTAGACACAGCCTATACGGTGGTGGACCGCACTCCAGTTCCGGTGCCAATATCTGTGCAATGAATGACTCGTCTTTCTTACAATAGGATACAAAAGCGTCGAACAGTTTTTCGGTTTCGGGTGTATATCGTGTCCTCTGAAACAGYCGAACCCCGTATTTACTATATATCCATACTTTAAGCTCTTTGCGATAAACACAGCACAGTATGAACATCAAAAATATTATACACATTATCACAATAATTATAATAAGATAGTCGTTGGACAGTGCACTGGGCAGAAATGATACGCCAGCACCGGCCGCTTTTTCGTTGTGTCCCAATCCAGAATAGATCAGATCGGCCGATGTCTGATTGGCACACGATGTGGCATTTACGTCCCAGATACTGGTGCCCAGCGTACCAGTACTATTGTAGCACCTGATCTCGCGTGTGTCCTGTAACATACCGGTGCTGTAGTTGATGACCCATTGTTGAAACTGTTCCATATATCGACATTCGCACGACCAACGATTGTTGGCCACATACAGACCGGTAAGTCTAGTATTGAATGTACTGAATGTCGACACTTGAAACTCGACTAACATATTGTACTCCAAGTGCAACACTTGCAGTGATTTCAGATGAATAAACGTATTGTTGTTAATGGTGTTAATACGATTGTGCTGGAGATACAGTTCCCGGAGATAAAACAGTGGCGAAAATTCATAACCATTTAGTTGAGTCAGTTCGTTGTACTCGAGATGAATCACTTCCAGATTAACCAAACCGTTGAACGTATTATTACCGATACTATGAATGTTGCTATTGTTTAGATGCAAGTGTCGCATATTTTTTCGTCCAATAAACGTATGACTGGTCAGCGTATAGATATCGTTACCGTCCATAAACAATGCWGTGACATCCATGGGCAATCGGGGCGGTATGTTGTTATAGTTTTTAGCTGAACAATCAACTACATTGGTCGACCATGTTTGGTCATAATAACAGGTACAGTTGTCTGGACAGGTCATCTCGCAATCGCAAGCGTCAAACTCGCAACAGTGACACAAAGCAAAACAGTGACTCTTGTATGGACACAAAAACTGCGATGAGTTGGCCCGAGTTAGCGGCACTGTTGACTGTTGTTTGGCAAACGCCAGCTGACACTCAATTTGCTGGACGTCGACCATACGCGGGTACTGCCGRGACTCGTCCAGTGTGGCCACCCGTTGCAACCATTCCATTGTACAGTCGCACAGATAGGGATTACCGCCGACACTAAACTCGGGCAACGGTCGTCTCAGCGGCACTTTGCTGAGCCGAAATGCATTTATATCTAAAGTGGACAGTTTGTTGTTGGTCAGGTCAGTCCGCGTTAGGTTTTGTTTTTCCATAAAAGTGAACGGCGCTATCCGTTTGATAAGATTACTGTTCAACAGTACACTCTCGATGCCATTAGGCAGAGAACTGGCATCGATTTCGCCAATCCGATTGACACTGGCGTCCAGTGTCCGCAATTTCAGTACCGATTCCAACTCAAAATAATTGCCCAACGAGTCGATYTGATTTTCGTGAATATCCAACCATTGYAGTCCAATAGGTATCAGCGCATAGTCGAACCAACCGATTTTATTAACCGATATATTCAACATCAATAGATCCCGAAGATTGCTGAACAAACCGTTGATGTCGACAATGTAGTTGCTGTCCAATCGTAGGGCATGCAAATCGGGAACGTCGTCAAAAGATCCCTGTTCGATGCCCTGGATCTTATTTTTGGCCAAATTCAGTATGCGAAGTGACGGTAGATCCTGGAAGACACCTTTCGATAGGTTTCCAATTTGATTGGCCTCCAGATTCAGACCGTACAGCTGTTCGTTGCTCCGGTAGCTGGCGTTGGCGATATCGTTGATACGATTGTATGAAAGATCAAGACTACGCAAAAACTGTAGATTAGTGATAGCCGTCGGAACACTTTCCAGTCGATTGGACGACACGTTTAGTTCCATTAGATTAGTAATGTTTTTAAAGGCTGTGCCGTGAATGAAGTCCAACTTATTGGAGTCGAGGGCCAGCATATTAAGCACATGAAGACCCGATAGAGACAGTGAATCGATACGTTGGAGCCGATTATGACTGAGGACTAGTGTATGAAGATTGTAGAGCGACTGGAAGGCATTGTCGGCAATGGTCTCGATCTCGTTGTGATGAAGTTGAAGCACTTCCAGTGAGTACTGATTGCGAAAAGTTTGGGCATCGATACGACTGAGCCGATTGTGCGACAGATCCAATTGGATSAGTCGTATTAGATCGGAAAACGTATCGGTATTAATCCAGTGTGTGGTGATCTCGTTGTGACTTAGATCCAGAAGCACCATTTGGCCCAATTGGTTGAATAGGCCGGGCGGCAGTACCGATATGCTGTTGTTTTGTAAGTAAAGTTCTGTCAAACTGGTMGACACAGATTGAAAAAATTTCGGCGGCAATGCCACCAACTGGTTGGCCGACATGTCAAGTATGGTCAGTCCGGACAGACCGGCCAGCGATCCTTCTTCGGCCCGACTGATCTGATTGTGATGCAGTGACAGCATCTGTAGTCGCGATAATAGACCAAAACATCGGTCGGTAAGCACTTTGATTCGATTGTAAGACATGTCCAACTGGTTAATGGAGTCCAGTTTACACTGTAATTGCACTCTATCTCTGTTTTTCGATGAAAACCCGACACTAACCACCTCTTGGAACAGATTGCCGGTAAGGTTGACAAACTGGAGCTCCTGTAGGCCGCAGAACAGCGATTCGGGCAGCCATGAGATGGCATTCGTGGACAGATCGATACGCTGGACGCGAGGCACTGGCGTCAATAGGCCGCCGGTCGGTATCTTGAGCTGCAGGTCACCCCACTGTAAGTTATTGGAGCGCACCGTCAGGTTGCGCAACTGTGACAGCCCGGCGAAAGTAAGCAGTGGAAGTTCGGGCAGTTTGCACCGGTCGATGTTCAGCTCCCGGAGCTGAGTCAAGTGCTCGAACGAACGGTTCGATAAGGAACTCTCAAACAGTATATCATCACATAAGATATGCAGACCAGCCGTATGCTGGGCCTGTATTAGACTAAAGTTGGTGCTATCGAAGGCACCGTTAATTGTCCTCAATTTACACGTCAACTGTACACTATCACCGGCGCTACCGCTGCCACCACCAGTGCCAGCATCGGCACTGGCTCTCCATTCACAGTCCTCTGGAGCCACATATCTGACAGCATTTACTGACCAGCGATGGCTGGGCTCAGTGATCAACAGTAACACTAACTGTGTGACCAGTGCTGTGATAATACCACTGTAGTAATAGTGGTGATTGTGATGGTGTTGTTGTGTTAATGATTTGGTTGTCATTTTTAWTTGAATTCAATGTATTGTCCGATTTTATTCAAAGACAATAATAATTAATTGAAGATTTTTAATATTTTTGTTTGATGTCAGAAAAATTATTATTTCAAATAATTTATTATTAAAATCAAGTGCTTTACTGTGTAAAGCATTATTTCACCAGTTTTTCTATCTATCTTTCTCTGATGAAACTACTGGTGCCGTATAATAATAATAATWATTATTATTATTTCAAGTGTTGGTCAACACATAATTTTGTTGTTATTGATATAATGATAAAATCACAGATAATATTCCCATCAAGTTTTCAATTATTATTATTATTATTATTAATATAATTATTATCTATAATTATCGGGTGTCTGTCCTTTCGACAAATCATATCAGTGTGTGTTTTATTTGATGAGAGCGCACATGTAGTTTAATTTTGTAGACAAAAATTAAATGATGATATTTCACCAGTTGTTAAACACATTATTATTAATAATATTATAATTAATATTATTTCTTATTAAATTAATATAATAATAATWATTATTATTAGTATTTTATGTTAAACTATTTTTTTCTGTTTGAAGAAAATCTTTAAGTTTCAAAATTCACTGTAAAATACATTTTCACTAAAAAAAAACTTTAGTTTATATATATTATTACAAAACACATATCATATGTAAGTCCAATGGTTTGTAGGCTGTATTCTCACATACAGTTTGTTGCTTTTATTACTATTATTGCCTCTAAACTCTCAGAGCAAACGATAGCCCCAGAGCTCAGGCATATCTCTTCTGGTAACAAGAATTTTCAGTCTTTATATATTTATATATAATATAAGTACAGTATTACTGTATATTGTATTTGAAAGCAGTAAATGTATGTATGAGCGGATAAAAATCATAAAATCCAACCAAACTGTTTGAACGCTCACTCAATACTGAACTAAACAGCGATTCTGTTGGACTGGAAATACCAGTTCGCCTGAACACAGAGTATGTTAGCTCTCTCTCTCTCTACTTTAGATGAAACACCAGTATCTGAGACCCAACGAAGCGCTTGCGCTACAAGCCTGCGCCCAAACTGCCCCAAACACACACACACACACACACACAGAACCATACTATTTGGGAAAAACTACAGCCGACTGTTATGGCAAAAATGATAGTCTCTTCATAAGTCCAAGTGCTAGCCTACTGTGTGTATGTATTTGTGATGACCAGTGCTTGAGACTAAAATATATATTCAAAATAAAATATTTTTCAAAGATTTTATTTAATATTATAAAATTAGTTATACATTGAATACATTTATATTTGGTTTTATTGTAACTTTTAAAAAGTTTTTACATATATTTTTAAACTTATTATTATTATTATTATTATTATTATTATTATTATTATTTTTATTAAGAACTCTTTATTTCTTTTTCTAATAATTTTAATCTATTTAAACAATAATTAAAATTTTATTTTTAAAAAAATAATACATTGCATTATCGTTTATTTATTAAAATTATTTTGTTTTATGTATTTTCACAACAACAAAAACTGTACCAAAAATTTATTATTATTATTATTATTATGGCTATTGTCTGTTAAAAGACTCGGTTAAGACAAAAAAATAATAATAATTTTCTCTCTTTTATATTTTGGTTAATAAACATATGAGTTGCGAGTTTCAGAGCACAAGGAGTCGTAAAGGCCTGTCTAGTGTTAACTATTCTATCATAACATATCATATCATATGATATACTGTATATATATAAGTTATATACAACAACAACAGTACAGTATATAATACCTGAGCCCTGTATTTAGCGATGAAACTGGCATTCATTTCACTGTTGTATACAATAAGACAGGTATATATCTCTCTCTCTTTCTTATGATTTTAAAAAACTTTTAATACATACATAAACAGCACGTATATCTGTGCCTATGTTTATGATAAGCTATTATGATATGCTCTACAAGTTATCGCTTTAAGCTATATATGTATATATATATATATATATGCCTATGACTATGTATATCCCTCTATATATCTCGTAATTGCCATTCATCTAACTTTGGCTAAAGAAAAAGCCTTACATACATATTACAGGTACCTGTGCTATTGGCACCGGTATTTAGTCATTAAATTTTAGGGTTTAAGCGTCTGGTCTCTCTCTTAACACACAAAATCTTAAAAATATATGTAAGGCTTATGTCAACTAAAATTATTAACTGATTTCTTCTTATTATTATTATATATATATTTTTTGACTCAGTATTACAACATTATGATTACATCAGAGTATTATTATAATTATTATTACTGTATTACTACAGTATATGTAAATATATTGTATATACAGTAYACTGTTTAAATTATTACTTTACAATTACTTAAATATTTTTTTTGTTGCTATCTCGTTAAATAAATAAATATTTAGCAATTTTGAAAAAATGTTCTCTCAATTTATTATGTATATACTGTATTATTATTATATATTAATTTATATATCGCTTTTAAATACATGTATTTGCTTTAGCATATAAACCAGGGTTGCTAAAGGTTTTCGATTTCAGGGGGGGGTATAGGGGGAGGTAAAATGGCAAAATTTTCGAAAAAGCTTGGGGGGGGGGTATAGGGGGGGGGTGAACATTTTTTATTGCATTTTTAAACGACAATTTTTGCCAAATTTGAGTAAATTCCCATTAAATTCCCATTAAATTCCCATTAAATTCCCATTAAATTCCCAATAAATTCCCACTAAATTCCCACTAAATTCCCGCTAAATTCCCATTAAATTTTCAATAAATTAACAAATAAAAATATTCTCAACTTAATTTCTCAATACTCAAAATGTTTTCTAAATATTAAAAATTGCATAAATATATATATAACAAATATAATTATAATTATTAAATAAAAATATTATTTAGATTTTAAAAAAAATAGTTATTGATTAAAAATTAATGATATAATACTGTATTTATTAAAACGTTTTAATAATAATAATAATAAAATTGGCAGAAATAATTATTAATTAGTTCTAAATAATTAATTTAATTTAAAAATATATATTTTTTTAGTATTTTATATTGAACCATAACTAACACATTTTAATACTGTATTTATTAAAACGTTTTAATAATAATAATAATAAAATTGTCAGAAATAAATAATTAGTTCTAAATAATTAATTTAAGAATATTTTTTACATAGTATTTCATATTGAAAAATAACTAACACATTTTACTATAAAATTTAAAAATATTAAAATATAATAACTTTAAAATTTATGCTAAAAATTTGTTTTCTACTTTTAATAAGAAATAATATATATAAATATTATCATTTATAAAGGCTAAAAAATAAAATAAAATATTTGATTATTTTTTTTGAAAATTGGTGGGAATTTATTAGGGAGCTTTTTTCCTTGTGGAGTGCCCCAACTCTATTTATGTAATATTTAGTTAATATTATTATTATTATTTTTAAAGCACATAACTAACAAATTTTAATATAAAGTTTAAAAATATTAAAATACAATTATTTTAAAATTTATGCTAAAAATCTTAGTTTTCGACTTTTAATAAGAAATAAAATATATATTATCTTTTATAAACAGCTATAAATAAAATAAAATATCATTAATTTTTTTGAAAATTTGGTGGGAATTTATTTTTTAGCTTGTGGAGTGCCCTAACTAGTGTAAATAATGTTAAATTGATGTAATTAAGCATTTTTATCTATTTATTTTCTATACATAAGCTATTAATTTATATTAAAACTAATTTAATATTTATTTTTTTGTTTAATATAAAATTTTACATAATTGAAAAAATTTTCGGCGCCTTCGGCGCCGAAAATTAGTAGGGCCCCCTAACTTTCTGGCTTCAGGCCAGGGGGGTAAAAGCCAAAATTTCTCGATCTCAGGGGGGGTAAGACGTCTTACCCCCTACCCCCCCTTTAGCAACCCTGCATATAAACACCAAACACATTATATTATATATATAAAAAAAAATGAGACGCCTAATCAAGTGATCAGTTTATGCTTGAGTTAAAAAATTTAATTGAAAATATCATTATACTGTATGTTATTTTTTACGTTCACTAATAATACTAATAATGATACAGTTTAGTTCATTGACAAAAAAAGTACAGTATAATGTTTATATGTTTGTATGTATGTACTGTATAAATGTTGTATACATACWGTATATGTTTTATAATATACAGTATTTTTTTCATTAAACTATCGGAGACTAATGAAATACTCGATGCATTAATTGATTGAAAATATCGATTTAAAAACAATCATTAAAAATAAATATAAGTAAAATTGAAATACGGTATATAATAATACAGAGTAATACTACTGTATAAACTGTATATAAAGTGATATTAAATAGTATATTGAAATATTTACAAATTAAGGACATGTTTTTTTAATTTTAATTTTATCTATTGAAAATAATTAGTAGTTTGAAAATTGAAATAAATGTATAATTTTTACATTACATAGCATCTGAAATTATATACTATGTATTTATTTWATTTAATTTGCTAATGTAGTATTAAAATACTGGAAAAATAAAAATTTAAATATACATATATAATATTAATAAAAATAAAAAGTAGTATTTAATCCTACTATTAATCTAATCTATTTTTATATTTTTTATATATTACTGGTATATACGACTTGTATAATATTAATGTATCTAAATTTTGTGACACATATTTAAAATATTAACCACTAGTATTAAACTAGTATTATTTTTTTAATATCATTATAATAATTATTAATTATAATATAACAAAAAATTTAAAAGGAAATTTTAAAACTATTTAAATTATATATATATATACAACTTTAAAGCGACTAAACCATTGATTATATAATAGTTTTATTTACTTAAAAATTAATGTTTCAGTTATACAAAAGTTGAACATTAGAAACACATTTTATTATTATTTAATAATAATAGTAATAATATACTATAATTTATTATCATAATTTTTATTATTATTTACGTAATAATATTATAGAAATTAACAATAAAACATGTTTTTATAATATTTAATAGTCCATGGATTTTGTAAAATAATAATAATAATATAAATAAATAAAAAAAAACTATTTTAATAATGTTGTTTGTGCTCTAATAAAATATTTCCTAAATATGCGCTGACAATAATGTCTTTTCTAAAGCTCAGGGAGGTAACCGGTGCATAAGGTATGATAAGCTAACTGTCCTCATGTATATTTATATAAAAAAAAGTGCCAGCGCTCGACATTAGGTCACATCCCAATTAGTTTTTGGGTTAAATAACTTTATATATATATATACAGACATTATAAGCAAATATAAGTTAATGGGATTATACATTTGGTACCGATATATTTAAAAAAAATATATTAAATAAATATTAAGTGTTGCAAAAAATATCATTTTTTGAGAAGAAAAAACCATTTAAATTCATTTAACTTTTTTTAAATAATATTTTTAGCAGAAAAAATTTAGTTTAAGTTTTATAATGAAACTGTTTAGCAAACTAAAGAAATGTTGGGAAACTTAATGATAGGGACAGCACAGCCCTAACGTGAAAAATAGAGAACAATTACTCTATATATTCCAGACCTGTGTGAGTGTGTCTATGGACCTGAAGCTAAAGGACACCTCCATGTCCTTCAAAGTGCAGGCTTTCGGATAATAATAATAATGGGTTAATGATAAGGGGTTTTCAGTCATATTGTATGTGAGTGTGTTATAAATATATGTATGATTTTTGTTGTTAAAAAAAAGATATACACAATTTTACTGCAAAAAATGCTCCAAAAAATGGCACTTTAATTATAACAATTTAAATGATAGATAATTTTGCGGCTAAAAACTCTTCTATATTATAATTGGGGTTTAACTTACATTTTTGTAAAGTCTCTCTCTCTCTCTCTCTCTCTCTCTCTCTCTCTCTCTCTCTCTCTAGAGATAATCGTTTACTTCCAGAAATAAAACGTTTAAAATGCAAACATAAGGACTTAATAATAAGTGTATTACTATCTATCGATTATTTTGCTTTGCAATCTGTTTTTCTTCATAGTTATGTTGTATTTGAAACACACAAAAAGTGTTGTTATTTTCAAATGGATGTAATGCACCAAAAATATAATAAAAAAAATGTACAGTAATTGCATTTATTATTATTGTTATTGCTTTTGTGTGATCACTGATCACTCGTTAAGACAACAATAATAACAACAGGAAAAACTAGAAAAAAAGAGTTTTTTTTGTCTATTATTTATTTCATATTTTTAGTGTTTTACTATTGTTTTTGCCCAATGATTTCAATAATAGAGTTAACCCGAGAGAGAGAGAGAGAGAGAGAGAGAGAGAGAGAGAGAGAGAGAGAGAGAGATATGTATCAAACAATTTTTAGGGGCATTTTAGTCGAGCGCATCGCTAGATAACTATACGATTATTTATATTATATATCCGTATATTTAGTAGTAATATACTGTATACTGTTCTATATATATATATAAAAAAAATTGTATATAAATATCTAGTATATCACTTAAAGATAGTGAGTTTATGGTACTTGAAAAAAATATTGTTAAACACAATTTGTGTACACTATTTATATTACATATATTATATGTAAGTTATTTTCATTGAATGACTTTACTATTATAGTATTATGAGTTTAAGGGAGAGATAACGAGTTGAACTGTTTATGTTAGTATAGCACTTGAAAAAGTTTATAGTTATAGTGACTTTATGTTATGTGTGACCCATTGTAATGCAATTGAAATGATCTTTAAATATTTATAGAGTATTTAACAGTACTTAAAAAAATACTGTAATTATGATACTAATAATAAAGAAAAAAATATTACAGTGCTAAACAACAACAACAAACTTTGAATCATGAATTGCCTATTTTACTAAAAGTCAAGTTAAATATCGCAATTGCTATCAATTGTTTTCAGTAACAAAAAGTTTTTTTTAGTGTCCATTTGTGTAATATTAGTCCAATTGTATAATAACATTGCCGGTGCTTAGCATTTGAAATCATTGAAAAACATTATTGTTTTTTACTGATAGTTGAGAGAGAGAGAGAGAGAGAGAGAGAGAGAGAGAGAGAGAGAGAGAGTTCACAATTTATATGATTAGGACATTAAAATAAAATACTTTTTAACTTTTTAACTTTTTATTTTTTTCTTTGTTATTATTATTTTTTTATTATTATATACACAAACTATAATATACAGTATTTTTATGTTATGTTTCACTGGTGTTTGCCATTTAAACTTGAACTATCATTTGTGTGTGTGTGTGTACTGAAAAATATAGTATATATATATATATATATATATATATAAATAAAACTATTTTATATAAATTTTAAAGACAAGTGAGCTTTTAAGACATATAAAAATATATATTTCAAGTGAACGTATTTTAAGGCATTTATAAACCTAACGATAGTTAAAAAAAACTGAAAACCATTATATAAGCCCTCGAGGGTTAGGTATTAAAGCATCGATACTACTCTACTTCAATGTTATATATATATACAACTACTATGTGTGTTGTATAATATTTATTATATATAACTTATATATCTATCTGTATTAAGTGTAAGGTAGAGGAAAAGGGAATGGGAGAGAAATTTTTAGGTGTGGGTGAATATATAGCTAAAAATTTGTAATGAATTTTGTGGTGTATATGTTGTGTTAAAGGAACCCTAGAAATATACTGTATATACAAAACAATAATAATAATAATACTAATATTAAAGTAATATTTTGGTTCTCATGAACTTCAAGTACTGTATTATAAAAGTTATTTATACAATACATTATATATAACATTAATAAAATTACTTTTGATTTCTAATACTATAAAGTACTGTAATATACAATATATTTTTTAAAAATAAAAAAATAATACTGTATAAGAAAATAAAATGTCGTAATATAAGAAAATTAAAATATATATTAAGTTTATTTTATTTTATTTTTTAAAGTTTATTTTGTTTTGTTTTTTATTATTCAAATATTTTCAATTTCTCAGACATCAATATTTTTTGTTGCCGTTTTCACCTTAATTTWAAAAAATTTTTACGTTTAACATTTTATTTTGTTGACTATGTGTGTGATTATATAATTTTATTTTACAAAAATATATATATATTTTTTTGTAGTTTATTTTATTTTTGTTGTTTTAATGATCAGACATGTGAGTGACTAATGAGAAAAATTGATAGTTATTTTTGCGGCTCTATATCATTGACGTATATAAATATATATATTTTGTATATTTATATGGATATATATATATATCTCCCTCAAAATATATATAATAATTTATCACCCAGCAAAATTGGTTGCTCTAAAAATAATAATAATAATAAAAATTTATAATAAATAAAAATCAAAATATAAAAAATATCCTAATATTTTTAAAACATATACTGTAYACACAATTTATTTTTTTGCTGCTATTTTTATACTTATTTTTCATTCAATATATTTGGTTAGATTAGGACATCTGTGTGTGTGTGTGTGTATGTGTGTGTCCACATAGTTTTAATTTATCTCTTAATATTATATAATATAATTTATATTATATACACTACATGTGTGTGTTTGTATGTATGTGTTTATAAGCAATAAATCAATTATAAAATAATCAAAACAACAACAAAAATTCTAATTTTATTTATGCATACATTTCTAATAAGAAATTTTGCCGAAAATTACTGAATAATAATAAAATAAATAAATAAATAAATAAAAGGAAATTATTTATATAAAAGAGTATAATATAATTTAATAAATTGTATATTTATCTGATTAATGCCCTAATATATACACACAGTATATACTATTATATAAAATATAAATGTTATGCAAACAAAATTGTTTTGAAATTATTATATTAAACACATATTTGACTTAAAAATTTTCCGCTATTTCTTTTATATATAAAATATATATCGACGACAATAAAGTCTACTAAATAACGCAAACACAATATACAGTATATATAAATTTATTATTATTTAATAAAATTGTAAACATTTATTTATATAAATATACAGTATATGAATGATACAGTACATATACCAATATATAATAAAGTTATTATAATATTAAATAACAATGAATTAAATTTTTTTATTTGTTGTGCAATTGGAAAAAAAATCGTCAACAAAACAAAACTAGAAAAATAAAGTCATTTTCTTTGTAAAAACTAGAAAATAAATTATACAACAATAGATAGATATATTTTTTGTATAATGAAATGATTGAATACTGGAGACACAGAGATTTTTTTTGTTTGTTTTTTGTGTGTTGTTGTATCAAATAGTAATAGTAGTAGTAGTAGTAAGCCATGAGATGAATACCTATTTTTTAAATATATATATATATATATCGAGTGAATAAATGAGAAAATAACAGATCTCTAGCTTTTTTCTAAAATGTCAAACAATTTTTGACACAAACACATGTGTGAGCCGATAATTGTCACATCAAAAGTGCCACTCTCTGGCATACCTCGACTGTCCCATTGCATTGTCTCTCTCTATGGATGTGGTGTGCACCTACCGGTGCAATCACCACATACCCATAGTGAAAAAGCGACATGGTTTATTATGTAACAAAATATAACAATAATAACAAACCCAACAATAGGCCACAACCACGACAAGTGTAACAACAATATCTCTATTATTATTATTAGTATTATTACAACAATAAAAACTTTAGAGACAATATCTGCACCAATGTTTGCCAATACCCAGACTGACTGTCCATCCTATGAATTATATGATATGATATATTGGATTTTTTTAAAAAAATAATAGACATTATGTCTGTCTAAATGTTTTTTTACGGAAAATGTATTTTTTAGTATAAAAATGTTTGTAAAAATAATGCAATTTATGTGTCAATTCATTCATAACTATATTTATACAGAGCGTCCAAAAACATCACTTTAAAGGAATGTTAGCTATAAAAAAATAATTTTTAAAAATCAACTTTTTTATACTATATATATAATGATATGTTATGATTATATATAATCTTATATAAGTTTATATGTTATATATATATATGCCATATCAATATTATTGCTGGACAACACACGTAATAGACACACACATAGTATGGACCCCAGAGACAAAAATTGCTACACAATTGATACCAATAACAAAAAAAAGTCAAGTTATTAATGTCTATGTGTGCTATCATACTAACCATTAAGTGAACTAAACAACAACTAGAAAATCCATACACAGAAAAAAGAGTGTATTAAATAAAATAGACTTTTATATGATATAACAAATACCAGTATTATTATTATTATTATTATTATTATTATTAGGTTTGTATACACAGTTGTGTTATTGAGAGAGAGAGAGAGAGAGAGAGAGAGAGAGAGAGAGAGAGAGAGCCCTCCGAGTCTTTTATAATAACATTTTTATTTTGCAATTTTGAAGGGAACGAAAAAAAATCTCATATCACATAACACTTGACTTTTGCGGTATAACTTATATACTGTATATAGTAGTGAATGGCATCATATAAACTACAGCTTTCAAATACAGAGAGTTAAAGTTATTGTATATAAAACTATGGGCACATAAAAAACATTATATAAGTTATATATATATTTACTAAACAAAAGCAACACAACTACTAAAAACTGTTATATATTATGCTATATATATATAAGACCCACAAAATGTCTGTGTTATTAGACAATAGTGTTTCATAATATATGCTATTATATACCATTCAAACAGTTTGAGTGTGTAGTCTAATGTGAGGATACGGAATAGTGGGTGAGTTGGTTAGGCATTGGTGAGTGGTTTATATAATATAATATTAATATACTGTATATACTAATAGTGTTTTTAATGGTTGGCCCACTAAATTTATTCCCTATCCCATAATGACCTCTATATACTGTATACATAATATATAAAACAATTTATATGTTATACTATCATAGAGTATATAAATTTATATATTGTACATAACTATACACAAGTATTTATATAATACATGAACTAAAGCGTTAGGGTTTTTTTAACCAACAATACTAAATACACACACAATTATTATTATATAGTGTATTATATCATAGTTAATGTGTTGTCTGATATGATATTGAATACAATTTTCAAGTTTATGGTTACGGGATTTTGGGTATGCAGTTATGATGCTATAGGAGTGGGGGATAGGGATCTAATTCCTCACTTAGTTTTTTGATCTTATATTTATACATATTACATACCATTGATATGTGATATATCACTTATATATATAACTTATAATATTTGTTATTTGTTATTATTAATGTGTTTTTGTCTTATCATAACATTGCACAACAAAATACTTTTTGTGGTTTAATACTTATTTTAGCAGCAGAGCTGTCGGTGCCATAGCAGCCATAAAGATATTGATAGAGGAGATGGGTATCCAAAGTACATCCATATACTGTATATATTGTAAACCACAGCAAAAGTATTTAATGGTTTTTTTCATATTATTTATAGAGTAGTAGTAGTACTGGTAGTAGAATATAAGTTTAGTTTGTCTACCGATCCACACAACAACCACACCATTGTATATATAATAATATAAATGATTGTTATATTGGATGTGTGTTATAGTAATTGATAATAAATGTTAGGAAGTAATCGATATCACTCTCTCTCTCTCTCTCTCTCTCAAAAAATGTTGTTTAAGTTTTAGTCAATAATATTGACTCAAATAAACATAATGATATCCGTATTTATACATTTACAATTTGTGTATATTTATTTTATATATCTATATTTTAATACATTATTATAAAACTGATAGCCAATAAATGTAATGTTTAGTTTTTATCAAACAAACAAACAAACATWACATATAGTTTATACTTTAATATAACTAACAGTTTATCAGTTTTATGAACTCAATTATCAATTATAATGGGAAACAATAAAAATGTTTATTTGTTTCATTGAAAAAAACCGTTCAATAAACTTATTGGTTATTTGAAACATTATATTGTTTTATATTTTTAATGGWTTTTCTATGACCAACAATAAGTTATTATTTGTCTAAATAATCTGAAAAAATCTAATTTACAAATAAATTAAATTTCACAAAAATAAATTGTTTATATATTTTTWAAATAATTTTAATAACATATTATCTATTTTTATTTACATTTCTATTGCTTTATTATAATTGTACAGTAAGTGTGTGTTTAACTATAAAAGAGGAAAATGTTTGACACACTGACAAAATGCAAGTGAATCATAAAAATTGCTTTTTAACAAAAAAAAACACAAAAATAAGTTATATTTTTTTAGACTAAAAATACAGTCATTTTTGGATAACACAGACAACAACAACATCAACAACAAAGAGTCACAATTTATATACAGTATATCTATATTTCTAAATAAAATACACAATAAAAGTATTGGAAGAGAGAGAGAGAGAGAGAGAGAGAGAGAGAGAGAGATTTAAAAAATTTAGTTTTTATTTATATAATTTTATATATATTTATATATAGTATACAGTATTATACATATACATACATTTATACTGTGTATATATATATAAATTATATACAACTTATTTTTTTGTGTTATATTAGTAATTTGTTCAGCTAGCAAATTTCCAGTAAAGTCATGTCACACATACACAAGTGTATTATACAATAACAACAACAACAACACAACGCCAACAACAACAACAACAGTGCAAACCTCCTGAAGCGTATACCTGCGAAACCAGTTCACACCTTAACCCATGGATGCACTTCAGGGGAGGAGGGGTAATATCATTGACACTAACCATCAAAAAAATATCACACTCAAACATATATATATATATATATATATATATATATACATACACACACACACACAAACATTGCGCTCAGGGATGGCCAACACATTTAGACATTGATTGCAAACAAMATCAATGTATAAAATATTTGGACAGTGACACTGGTGTTTATTATTGGCCCAATGTTTTTATTGCAAATAAACACATGACTATTTAGTTTTTTTATTATGTTGATTTATATGCTTAGTTAGCAATTTTAATTGTTTCTCAATTGATTAGGGTGTGTTAAGGTATATATTTATATACCTGTATATATATATATAARGAGGACATGTATATAATATGCAAATTTTTGTGTATATAAATATATATATACAGTATATATCAGTGATGATCCTGGTAATGGGTACAGGAACCTGTTACTACAGGTGCGATAATAGCTACGAAAATCGATAGATTCATTTGATTACACATACATTCAATGGTATATTTATATATATATATATACAGTATATTCAAGTATTTATCGTAGTAAATAAAAAGAGAGATTATTTATCCATACAATTAATGTTAGAGAACTCATGTATGTGTCTGTGTATATGTTGGGCCAACCATTTTTTGAAAGATAGATTGAAAGGAAATTATTTTTTGGGCAATTGGTTTGATGTGTTGTGTTGCCAATCCAATTTGGACAGACATATATACACCAGGTATGGGGCAACACATACACATACATACATACAAACAGGCGTACAAATGCTTTCTCTTAGTGTTTTGTTTTTGGGTTTAATAGCACCGCACAGTTGGTTGTCCACAAGTTTTTTGGTCTCTCTCTTTAATTTTTAGGAGTTCCTGTCGAGAGAGAGAGAGAGAGAGAGAGAGAGAATTTTTTTGCACTTTTTATGAATTGGTGTTTAAGATATGACCATTAATTAATCAAAATTTAATTGCTATTGCTGATTTTATCTGGCTAAATAAACTATTTTATATAAGCAAAATTTTTATATATAAGTTTTCAGAAATCAACAAATTTTCTTTTGGCTACAAATATGCAAATATAGTTTTGATACCTGTATTTTTTATGAAAAAAATTATTTTATATCCCTAAATAAAATAACCTTGATCATCATCACTATCAAATAGGAGGACAGCATCCCTGTGTGTGTGTGTGTTGTCTATAACTAAATGGCCACATGTGAGGCCATTAAATCGCACACTTATTTAATCATATATTAAACATTAGTGAGAAARAGAGAGAAACTACACTTCAAAAAATCAAGTGATAGATTGGGTTAGACGACTGGTGGCTGTATATTCTGGGAGCTGACTGTGCTGTGTTTGAACGTCGGGTGCAAACTGTTTTACTGCAATATATTTCAATGTTGTTATGTTGTTGTTGTTATAGTGTGTTTTGAAATGAGATGAGACAGTGAAAAATGTTTTGGCAAACAAATGATGAATAAAACCTGAAGTTTTTATAGCATTTTTCACCCAAAAAAGTGAGAGAAAACACCACATATTTCTCTCAGCAATTTATTTTCATATTTTAATTGGCGTTAAGTTTTTGATTGTTTTTCCAGTTTTTATTGAAAGTTGATTTTTATTTGTTAGTCAAAAAAGATATTTATAAAAAATACTCATCACTTGTTGAGTGTGTGTGTGTGTGTGTAGATAGATAGATAGATAGATAGAGAGAGAGAGAGAGAGAGAGAGAGAGAGAGAGAGAGAGAGGATAGAGATGTGATAATCATATTATAAATATGTAACAAATAATTAAATTGTGAAAAAAATAATAATATCCAAACCATGTGTGCTGTTGTTGCCAAATGTCGGAAATATGAAACGACATTCAATTATATTATACAGTATATACAATACAATAAATTGCACCTTAGGATAGTTAGCTTACACACACACACACACACACACACACACACACACACACACACACACACACACACACACACACACACACACACACACACACACACACACACACACACACACACACACACACACACACACACACACACACACATACCATACCTCGTGAACCGTTGACTTAATGTGAGGGGAAGGTCCCACTGATCGCTCACTAATCCATCTGATATTTGATGACTGAATGTTGGCCTGGATTTGCACACAAAAGAGATAGTTATTAAAGAGAAAAATCTATAACAAAATAGTGTATATAAAATATAAGAGAGAAAAAAGAGATTTATATTTTAATTATGATTTTTTTGTCTGTATGTATTCAATTCAATGTGTATAATAATAAGCTGATGTATAAATAATATACAGTATAAAGAAATATAGATTAGTCTGATATTAAATATACTGTATATATATATATACAGTATATATTATGAAAGACAATAACTGCTATTTATTATATAATGTGAAACTGTAGCTCAAAAAACACATGCATTTTATACAATATTTTTTTTGAAAAGCACATGTATTTTATTTCTGATTGAATAGGCTTTAAGTTTTACAATACAAAAACCCAACGTTACTTAATATTTTATTTTAAATACTTAATTATATAATAAATTTATATGCAATGCTAAAAATACTGTACTGTATATCAAATTATATTATTTTTACGTTATAATAAATTAATGTATATTTTTTATTGTTGTTGTTGTTGTAAAATTCAATTTTTATATATCATATGTATTTATCAGCTAAACTAAAKTAAAAAACAAAAACAAAACTAAATTATATAATAAAATCTACTATACTCTGTATAAAMTGTATATAAAAGATTAATGTCAGTATTAATTACTTTATTTATTTATAACTAAATACGATATAACATATTTATAATATGCCAAACAATATGTCACATGTTATGAGACATTAAACATTTGAAAGACACAATCAAAATCATTGTTATTTTTTTGCGAGAGAAATGTTATATTAATTATCACAACTTTCAACAACAACAAGAAAAAATGTTTTAACAAATTATATCATATATACACTACTGATTGTATACAAATGTATAGTTAAATGGAAAATATTTTAGTTTTTTATTTGAGTTTTTTTTGTTGAAATGTTTTTAAATTCAATTCAATGTACATTTGGCTTAAACACAACATTTGTGCCAAAATAAAAAATCAAATATAATATAATTTCACTCAAAATTTTTATTGTAGTCTTTTTTTCTGAATACACAAAATATATAAAGAGAAAGAGAGAAAATGAGTGATTGTAAGAGAGAGAGAGAGAGAGAGAGAGAGAGAGAGAGAGAGAGAGAGAGCAAGAGGTAAAACATATTTTTAATTTATTATATTTTCATTGCTTTTATATCGTATGGATAGAGAGGTAGAAGAAGTGGTGGCACTCGTGTATGTGATGTTGCATTGAATGTGTCACTCCATTACAATGAATGCCTCAATAGATTCACAACACTTGAGAGACTTTCAATTGGCACCAAAGTTTTGTATGCCTGTGCTGTCTCTCTCTCTCTCTCTCTCTCTCTCTCTCTCTCTCTCTCTCTCAATATGTATATGTGTTTTGCACTCACTATCAGAAGGGAGAGAAAGAGAGAGAGAGAGAGAGAGAGAGAGAGAGAGAGAGAGAGAGAGAGAGAGAGAGAGAGAGAGAGAGAGAGAGAGAGAGATGTCTTAAATTATTATACATCAGAAAAAAGAGAATTGAATATAAAAAAAATAGTAAAAAGAAATTGAAAAAAATGAAAGAATAGGAGAGAGAGACCTGTATTTCCCCTCTCATTCTTGTGGACGGCATTTCAATTAGCTTCAGATGAGGGGTAAAGCTATTGCACAGGTAGGCCAACAATGTGTTAGTCATTGCCATTGACTCGTTGGCTATCAGAGCACTGGTAGGCCCATAGCTCAATGCTTTAGCAAAATAGCCTTTTGCTTCGCACCACTGAATTTACACTATGTTTACTTCATTGCTATGAAACATGGGGACAAACTTATGCCATACCTGAGCTTAATGGCACTGCAAAATGTCCCATTCCCAAATGGCATACCAAAGTGCTGTTTGTTATGAGGTATCTGTGCTACCAGTGTTGTTGCTGTATATGATTGTGTCCCATAAGATTGTGATCGCGAAAAACGTTTTTCTCTCATTCCCTATACATTCATATTAGTCTCAGTATTTATGTTTGCTTGACTTCCCTGTCCCCACTTCATCCCCTTCCCTACCGATGCCACATAAGGTTTACTATGAGCTTTCAATGTATGTGTGTGTGTGWGAGAGAGAGAGAGAGAGAGAGAGAGAGAATAAAATTCATACAATTGAATCCCGGAGTTAAAGGGAGGACCGGAATAGTAGGACAATTGTAATATTGGAATATTTGAATATTATTAACATTACTATCGGGCCTTTCATTAGGCTGTCCTAAACGGCAGATAAATATGTGAGTATATACTACTGTGTGTATATGTGTGTGGGGACAGTCATATATACGGTATATACAGTATAGTCAGTGGTTAAACAGTAAGAGAGTCAGAGTTTGTTTGTAATATACAATGAGATGAATGAGTAGAGAAAGAGGACAGACCCTTAAAAACTGATGGCACATGTGGTATAACCTCCTATTTGGCAATACCTAATATTCGGTATAACTGCTCCGCGACGGCTTAACTCCCGAGTCTTAGTGTACATACAGTGTACGGCCTATTGTATAAACCACTGTATGTGTGCATAGCATTGGGAGACCTCTCTTTCTTTCTTTTTTTTGGGACCCATTCAACGCCATTGTTGGCCAAACACTACGGGGTCCTTAAGGGTATTACCAATAAAAATGGTTACTGAATAACTAAAATAAACTATTTTTTATATTTTTCCTAAAATAAATTGACAATATTTTCACATAAACTCTACACTACTATACTCTTAAATGCCTCAATGAGATTAAAAGTTTTGTCGATAAATACTGTACTGTACTCTCTCTCTCTCTCTCTCTCTCTCTCTCTCTCTCTCTCTCTCTCTCTCTCTCTCTCTCTCTCTCTCTCTCTCTCTCTCTCTCTCTCTCTCTCTCTCTCTCTCTTACTTTYCTATTGACAACAATTATAATGGGAAAAAATATATAGTAAATAGTGATTATTATTTGTGTTATTGTTATTCAAATATAACTTCAAATATAATGGCAAATGATAAAAGGCAGAGTACAGTATAGCGACAACAAAAAAAATAAATTATTAATAGTAATACTGTATAATAAATTATATATTTTGCTTATAATAATAATTTTGTGCTAAAGTTTCAAATATGTTTGACGATTGAATATACTTTATATAAAAACTATAAAACGTGTGAATAAAACGTTATTCAAATAAAGAAAATGATTGAATGAATGAATAAATAAATAAAATGTATATAAAAACTACATTTGAATGAATTGAGAAATTAATTTTAATAACAAAAATTTTTATACAATTTCTTTATTTTTCTATTCAATTACTTGTAAACGTTTGGTCTCTGTGTTATTGATGTCGGCTTTCTTTAATGGTTTCAAACCAAACAAAAAATATTAATAATTTTTTTTATATTTAACTAATGATTGTAGATTTTTATATACAATTTATATACAGTAATATACATAAATATATTATAAAATATTATATGTGCTCTATATTATAACAGAAAATATTTACATTTATTTTTTTGTATTAATATTATTTAAACGACAAAATTGTGTACAATTTTAATTATATACTGGTTTTTAAAAATAAATATTTATTTTGTATGACTTTGCTATTTAATTGATAACAAAATATTTGTCTAAACAAAATAGATTTGTTTATTAAAATTATTCAAATAATATTTGTATTTTTTAAATATTAATTTGTTAAATATATATATATATATATATATATATATATATATATTGTAGAAATATCCTAATTATTATTATGAATGTAAAGCTGTCATACCTTATTATAAGTACTAATAATTTTATTTCATTTTTTTAAACAAATAATTCAATGTAAAAATATTTAATTAAGTTTTTTTAACTATTCAAAAAAAACACATAGTGAGTCGGCAAATATATCTTATTTATAAATAAGATACAAATAAATATATTGAAAATATATTCAACGAAAATAAAAAAATAAATAACAAAATATTCAAAACAAGATTTTAACTTTTTCTACGATAATTATAAATGACTTGATTTGTTATAACAATAAAAATAAATTGAAGAAAGTTTTGTTTCATTTCCACTTTTGGTTTTTGTTTTTTTTTTATTATTATTATATTTATATTATGCGCTAATATTTTGTACACTAAGCGCCACTTTTTTTACTAATAATAATAAGATTTACAAAACAAAAGTTTATTATTAACAGCAATAATAATAATGATTAAAAAAAGTACAAAACTGTAATCCCATTCATTCACTCATTCATTGAATTTCACGAATACATTCAAATCATAATTTAGTTGTTTTATTCATTTCAGATAAAAAAATTATTAATATATTTAATATTCATAAATACTTATATAATATATATATATATATACTGTACTGTATATGTATGTTATATATATAATAATATATATTTGTAATATATATACACTGTATTTAAAAATGTGTAGGAATTTAAAGGCAAACTAAACAACAATAAAACAATTTGTTTTTTTCTTCTAAATTTCCAAAAAAATCACATAAAGCTATCATAATATTAAAATATTTAACGTTTATATATACATTGAATACATGCTAAGCTTAAAATTATAATACAATTTTATTATTAATGTTATTTGTTTATATATATATATAATTTATATATAATACAATTTTTTCACACCACTTATTATGAATGAAATTATTCACTCAATTAAATGCATAACAATAATAAATAATATTTTAGCAGTAGATAAATGAATGTATGAATGAATGAATGAATGAATGCGCAAAATATATAAAATAATAAAAATATTACTTTTATTTTTCTAAAATCCAACACAAAAGTGAAAGCGCCAGCATTTCCGACAGCAGTTTATATAAAATAAAAATATTTTTCATAACAAATATTTATTTATATAATAATAATAATAACAATATAAATGATTCAATGAGTGTTTTGTAGAAAAACAGACCATTTATTTTTTAAAAGTCACTTTCATTTTTGTTTTGTTTAAAGTCAAATGATGTGATAAACAGTTAAACATTTGGGGAGAGARAGAGAGAGAGAGTAAACAAATTTATGTATTAAATAATAGCTACAATAGTTTTATAAGAGAAAATTTTTTAAAAATGAGATAATTTATTTTGTTTGTGAAAAAATAGGGAAATACTGGTATTATAAATCTAATACTTTATATATATATATATAAATATATTGCTTTAATTTTTTCTCCATGAGATTCATTAAAATACAATACAATAATGATTGTAAAATGCGATTAATTTAGACAATATTGTTAATGTACTGTATATGTATATTTATACAGTATATATACTGTATTTGCAGCATATATGTGCTATGTGTGCGATAATAATAATAATAAAAATAACAATAGGAAAGCCTTAAAGTGTGTAAGAAAAATCAATACACATATCAGCTATTATACAATATATAATATAATGCATTATATATGCAACAAATACCTGTTGTTGTTGTAGTAGTATTTAGCTGTCAATAGATTTTTACTATAAAATATGATAAAAATATATTATATTAAAATATTTTGCTGATAAAACTTCGAGCTATAAAATAAAATTTTAATATTTATCAACAAAAAAAAAGTTTTCACTTGCGATAACAGTGTCAAACAACATATTATACACTATTGTTATGTTAACAAAACTGATCTCAATATATATATATATATATACTGTATATCTATACTGAAAATATCGTGTATAACAACAAATAGTGAAAGTGTTGACCGCACCGGGCGTTCAAAGACCTCATTTCACTTAATCATTAATAATCAAAAACTAAAGCAACAAATACTCGGAAATACTATTTATTTATTAATGAATAAGTAGTGTATATTAAAAGTAAACTGTTTTACTTGTTATGCATTTATTTATATAAATTCAAACAAATATATACTGTTTATATACAAACTCTAATATACTGTATTACAGTAATATATAAATATAAATTACTGATAATATATCCATTATTTTTTTATATTATCATTACTTAAAAATTTCCTATTTGCTACTTATTATTATTATATATGATATTTTAATGCTAATTATCAAGTGTTACACTTTAATAGTCGTAAACAATTTTTTTTGTTATATTATAAATATTATTAAATACAGTATAAATTGACAATTGTCTTCATATACTGAATTGAATACTTGTATACAAAAACTAAATCATTAACGAGAAAAAAAATAAATAAATTAACTTATAAATAATAATTATAATATAAATTTATGACTATTAAGACTATTTGTTGTTTAGTAACAAACTATTTTGTTATTGTTATTTTTTTATGAAAAAAATCTATAAAATAAAATGTTTAAAATCTCAATTATAATTTGTAGCCATATGTCGGATATTTAATTTTTAGGATAAAAAAATAATAATATAAGATTAAATTTATTGTATTATATTTTTTTCAATTTCTATTTAACTTATATACCTGTAGTAAAATATATTAGTATACAGTCTACTATATTCTACCTATTGCTTAGCCAATAGTGTAATTACATTATATACAACAGATTTAATTTTATTTATAACACACAAAAATCTCTTTCTCTCTATTTATATGAAATAAATGGGAAATTGGATAAAAATTTTAAGCAAATTTGCACCAATGTTTTATGTGTGCCTATCAAGGCGTTAAACACAGGGAGACAGCGAAAGAGAGAGAGAGAGAGAGAGAGAGAGAGAGAGAGAGAGAGAGAGAGATCATATAATACACTGTACTGTATATAGCTTAAGGAATGGGATGCTCTCACCAAAATTCACCTAATCTACCGGTGCTTGAATTGCAACATAGAGAAATAAAATTGAGCCTCACCTACCCCTGCTGTGGTATTCACAAAACATTATAATATTAGAGAGAGAGAGAGAGAGAGAGAGAGAGAGAGAGAGAGAGAGAGAGAGAGAGAGAGAGAGAGAGAGAGAGAGAGAGAGAGAGAGTTCACTAAAACCTTACATACATTGTATACTAAGTTTCTTTTTGGTAATAATTTTTTTATATTTTCTTACGCTTGAATCACTAAAAGTATTGAAAATTTGTATTTAATTTAGTAGTTTTTTTTCATTTCTACAATCATTTTTGGATAACACAATAAATTTTAGTAAATTTGTAAACAATTTTAGTATTATTATTATTTTTATTATTATTTGTAAGCATTTCTCTTATTTTTGCTGACACATAATGTTTTGGTGTATACCATCTGATAGTCCCATAAGTATAGCCTCTCTCTATATGAATGTGTTTTACAGTAAGTGGGCGTCATCTCTAGTGGACCCCCTCGAGGAGGTCTTATATATTACAATATAATTTTTGGTAATTTTTCACACAATTTCTTAACACGATTTTTTTATTAGAGTAAAAAACGAAAATTGTGACAACTATTTCATCAAAAATGGGAATTTTAAAGTAACAAAAAAAATAAAATTATTAATCACTATATAATAAATTGAAAATTTATTTATCAATAGGTAGACGTCATATATACTGTATATATATCGCTCCAAATTATTTAATATAAATTATTATTATTATCGTTATAAATAATATAAATTTATTTACTCATATATATATATTATACCGTATATTACTGTATATACAGAATACTTGTTGTTGTTTTATAGCTAATCTGATATTAATTTAACTATTACTACCTCAATATGTAGGACATGCATACTACTAGCACTACTAGAGCAAATCGCGCTCAGTTAGGTAGCGAGAAATATATGTACACTATATATACAGTATATTAATAAATATGATGCTTGTGGAGCACCTGACCCACATATATCTAACTGAGTGCTGGCAAATATGCAACACTTTTATACATATACAGTATATACTGTATATACAATCATATAAATTAGAAACAAAATTATAAAAGTTTAAATTATATCAATCTTTTCTCTCAATATATTAATATTTGTCAGGAAAAAAACAATTTTCACAAAAATATTTTCTCATTAATAATCGATTTCAATATATTATTATTATTTTTATTACTATTATTCAATAATATAGTATTATTATTATTATGTAACTAACGTTATGTTTTTATTATTATTATTATTAACATAATTATTATGCAATTTTTATTCAGAGTCACTATTAGTCATTAGCATTATTTGAAATACTAGTTTTTACTAAATTTTTTTTTAATTTTTATTAATTTTAATCTATTTTTTTCTCTCTCTGTTCACATATAAATTATTTATGTATTGAAAACTGTTTCATATTTTCAATTATACTTTCACTTACTTATTAATGTTGTTTTTTATATATATTAGCATTCATACAAAAAAATATTAAGAGGATGTGATTAAATGCAACAAATTTTGTTATTTTTTGTTATTGTTGTGTTTATTATTATTATTATTATTATTTTCATTAAAATTTAAACCAATTTTTTGTTTTTTATTTCGTTGGTTATCTTATAAAATATTCAATTATTCAATTTATTTGGAAAAAATTGATTATTTTTTCTCGTATTTAAAAAATTTACTATAATTTTATTTTTTTATATATTATTATTATTTTATTTGTTACAAATGCTAGAAAAATAATAATAAACTTTTGTGTTGTGTTTGATTTGTGAGATTCATTTGTTTGAATGAATTTTAAAATAGGATAACAAATACAACAAACAAATCACTAAATGAAAAGATAATAAAAAAAATAAAACACTTTAAACAAATACTGTATAAATACAAACACAAAATACTATATATTATATTGAAGTTAATTTACAATTGATTTTTTAGTGCACCAAAAAAAATCTATCATTTATTTTACTATAGGATTACTGGAAAATATATAGACATTTATAATAAGTAAATGAATTAGTTTTTGATTTGAATTGGATTTTTTTTGTTATAATTATTTTTAATTCAAACTTTATAGTCAGTTATATATTTTTTGGTTAAATTTAAAAATAAGAGATAAAATTGAAATTAGATTTTTATTTTTAAAACTTATTTTTTCTATTCATTAGAATGAATTAAAAATGTATTTTCCTCTTAACAAACATAAAATTACCGATTAGTTTATTTCACTAATAATAATAATAATAAAATAATGAAAAAATAGTTTTATAAATAGATTAAATTTTAATTTAAATTAAATAATATTTTTTTTCTTATATAACTCATGTCTTTATCATAAAAACTTCAAACTCATTAATAGTTTGGCCTAAAAATATAAGTCAAATTGAATGAGTTTAATAGTAATAGTAGTTTAAATCGCTTTTATAAACTATTATATAATAAGTTTAACCAAAAAACAACATTAAATATATAATAATAATAATAATAATATAAATAATATAATTATTATTAATAATAATAATATCAAATTCATTAATGACTTAATCAATACACTAGTAATCCTTGTTTAATAAATAACTATTAAAATAATTTATATATATTATAAAACATAATTACAAATAAATTGTATTACATATAAAAAAAACTTAAACATCAATAATAATGGAAATTTTAAATCTCATTTAATTCATTCAATTTTTATCAAATCATTTCATTACAAAATCTATAAATTTTTCAAAACAAAACTTGAATAAAAATAATAAACAATAATTATAATACTATTGAAATGAAATAATAATAAAAAACATTGAATAAATAATATTAAAAATTTGATAACACATTTTCAATACCATATTAAAGTATATTAAAATCGTATAAAAAATAATGAATTGAGTGTCAAATATGTTTTAATCAAAATATTATTTTTTTTTAATTTTGTAATATTATTTTAAATAACATTATGTGTCAAAAATATAAAATATTTTTTAAAAGTATTAAATCTTTTTATTTTTTTTTGATAAGTAATCCCTAATTAAAAGATAACGATTAGTTGTTTTATGTTATGTCTGTCTAATAAAGAAAATGATTAAATGCATTAAAAACAATTTAATTTACTATAATATTAAGACACATACACTAATAGTACAGTATTAATAAAAAAAATTCATTGTGTATTTCATAATAACAATAAACTAAAAAAAACTAATTTTTTAATATAGTGTAATAATAAAAATCAAATTATGTATTAAATATTTTATATGATATTCATTTTTATGATGAATTAGTGTTTTGTTTATATCTGATTGCAAAACATTATATATTGTAGGGTTAGGCTTACAATTATATAATACATAGTTTATAATACTACTGATAAATAGATACAAACACTTATTAGTCATATTTACTATATGTATTGTAATATATATATATATTATATATATATATATATATATATATAAATATATAAAAGGCATGATTTTCCAATTTAATAGCTACTAATATGTAATAAAAATTGTTGTAATTGTTTATTAGTTAAAGGTTTTTGTGTAATAAAAATCAAAAATCCTTTTAAAGCAATCTAAGTGAGTGAGTGAGTGAGTGAACATATATCTGTGTTTATGTGAGTGAGTGAGTGATCGTTTAAAATATAATATATATTTGGAAATAGATATGACTTTTTTATATAAAGTATATAAAAATGATAAGAAAAAGTCATATCATATAAGAAAAAATTATTATTGAATCAAACAAACCATTAGTAACTTATAAGTCCTAATAGTATTTCATTAAATTTAGAAAATTAAGATTACTTTTAATTAAAAATCAAAAATTATATCTACAGTATATATATATACTGTATATATTTGTTGTTTTTATAAGTTTCGTATTATTTTTTTTATATTTTAGTTTTATTTATAATGCAAAATGAAATTAAAAGTTTATATATATATAAATGACATTATTTAATATAATAGTATAAAAATAAAATTAGATTAATAAAGTTGATAGACGTTAAGTTTAAAAATAAATGAAATATTTTGGAAATGTTATAATAATAATAAAAAACTTTAATTAAACGTATTATATATAATAGTTGTATATCTCTAATAGTTTTTATTTTTATTTTTCTATACTGTAATAAATGTTGAAAAATGACATTTAAAAAAATGAAAATGAAAAATGTAATCATTTAATAAATAGTTTAATATAAAAAGATTTAATAAAATAATAATAACAATAATAACAACAAATATAATAATACAAAAGTTAATTAAGATTTTTTCACTTTTTATCTTTACTATAGAAAAAGTATTAAATTGTGTAACATATTGAAGAAAATTAATTATAAAATTGTAGATAAACACGATATATAAATTTATATATAACTACAGTATAATAGAAATTTTTTATTTAATATAAAAAAATTTGTCTTTAATAATTAAATAGTTAAATATTTATATGTTAAGCAATTTTGTCTCTCTCTCTCTCTCTCTCTCTCTCTCTCTCTCTCTCTCTCTCTGTTTTTTCAATACAATTAATTATGTTGGAATGTATTTTAAATAATTATATAATTAATCAAATAGTCATTTTTAATTTTCACATTTATAAATACAATAGTAATAATGATTAGTTTTATTATTATTTGTTTTATAATTGTTTTATAATACAATTAAAACGGAATCTTTGATTTAAATTAAATTATGAGAAATATTTTATAGTTTTTTTTTTGTCATTAGATATGATAAAAACAATGATTTATATTATAATACATATTATATTTACAATTGAAAGCAATTAAAAAAAAAATATTTTCATTCGTTTTTTTTTGTTTTGTTTAAATAGATATTTCTTTTATACGTTTGTTTATGAATATAAATAATTAAAATTATTTAATATAATGTACTTTAATATAAATTTTTTGCATTTTCATTTGCATTGCATTCATATTGATATGGTATGCGATAGCCGGGTTGGCATAGATCTCCCGGTGCTTTATGATGTTAGGCTAAAGCTATGTATATTATATTTGTTTTTAAAAAAATGCTTTTATGTTTGTGAAATACAAGTGCTGTTTAATTAATAGCAATGTCTCCATTCATTAACCAAAAAAAAAATTTGTAAAAATCACTCTCACTTTTATATCAAATAAAATACTATATATTATGATGTGTGGTATGAATGCAATGGGAATTTAATTTAATGAAATTGAATTATTTTTACTATAAATTTTTAAGTGAAAAATTATTTTCACTGCACACTTACAGTATATATATATATATAATATTATATATATTTATGTACTAATAATAATAAATATATAATTTACTGGTACAATATATTACTCACATAGTATATAAATATAAAAAATATATGTGAAATTTTTGTTAAAATATTTCCCACTTTTTTTCAATAAAATTACTTTTGAATGAAAATTTTTATATTTAATATGTTTTATAATTTAATTTTATATATTATTTTTTTTTATAAATCTCGTGCGACACTTTTTTTTATATAAAAAATGCAAGATTTGTGTTGACTATTAAAGTACATAGATTTTAATAAATATGAAAAATGTATGCAAAAAATATACAGTATATTACCATGTATTTCATTTTTATGGCATTTATTTTGGTACTAAAAATAAAACTATAATTTAATTTCAATTTTATTTATATATATATTTTTTTGTCGACAGTGAAAAATGTTTTTTACCATAAGATTTAGTTATATTATATTATACTATACGACACTTAAGAATATTTTTTTTATATATAAATTTCTCAAAAATAATAATAAATTCATTTAATATATTTTTTCTGCAATTCATATCCTGTTATATAATATTTTTATAGCTTATACTGTATTTTGTTTTATTAAAAATTTTGTTTTTTTTCTAAATATAATTTAATATATGCATATATTTATATAAATATAATATTTTTATGATGTAATAATTTAATTTATATATTTATATATAATGGCATATAAATCTAATAGTGATGAGTTATTTACTAACTTTAAGTTTACACACACACACACACACACACACACACATATATATATATATATATACTTAGCTTATATATATCTAGTATACGCTTATATAACATATTGTATACTACCTGTGCTTTACAGTGTATAGAGAATAAAGACTTAAAAATATTTTATTAGTAAAGTATTACTTGAGATACTAAACAATACATACCAAAAAAAAAACAAAAGTTTTAATACAATAAAAATTCTTTCGTTATAAAACAGTATTAGATTTTAGTATTTTGAAAAAACTGTTAATTTAAGAAAAATGTGAAAATAATTTTTTAATTATTTGTGTCTCAACTATTTCGAGGCATCCGCTTCTCTATCCATTGGTTTTTTATATACTGATATCATTGTCTATAATGTAATATGTTTTGTGTGTGTCTATATATCTCTATATATATTATATACAGTAAATTCTCGTAAATAAATTTGATTTTTTTTCTTTCACTAAGTCACACACTTTCACTTACACACACACACACACACACACACACACACACATACATACACACAAAAGCATAGTATAGATATCATTACAAAAATAACTTTTTATTTTTCAATTGAGTTCACAAACACATTGCAAACGATATATATAATGTAATTTTCTGGTGAAATGGCTAAATGTGTTGTGAGTTTTCAATGTTAGCGTCTCTTATTTTTTTTAAAGAAATAGTATTATTATTATTTTAATTAAAACTTTTTTTTCACTCACTCACTCACTATTATTAAAACATTATTATTATTTAACATCATATAAGCATTTAAGCTTCAGTATACAAAAAATAACTTATAAAATTTTTGAACTTATATTTTCAAATAAATAAATAAATAATTCATATAAAAGTATAAATTCATTTAATAATAAAAATTTATATATTTTGTTATTATACAGTATTACAGTATATGTGTATATGTCGTCTATTAAGATAATTGCAATTTATATATATCATTATAATTGAAAAAATTTAAATGTCATATACTTTTATATATATATATACAACTAAAGTATTATCTCAAACCTCAACTATTAAATTATTTTTTTTTGTCATTTTATTTAATTTATTTTTGTGCTTTTGGTTACAAAAAATATTCTCAACTAAATTCCTATCAACTAATGATTATAACTTTCACCAAATTGTTGTATACATAGTCTAATAATAATAATAATAATAATAATAAAACCCATAACTAAACTAATAAAGTTAAAGTGAGAGATAGATAAAGATATATACAGTAGTAGTAGTCGTAGTAATAGTTGTTGTAGTGATAGTTATAAAGGGATGACATGAGTGGGTCAATACCTTTCATGTCATATAAGGATTGAGACATTAGTTTTTATTATCAAAATGAGTTTATCTCTCTCTTTCTCTCTCTCCGTCTATATGTTTGTCAGTCGTCATACAATCACTAGTTTGACAGCAACAACAAAAAAATGTGTGTTTTTTTGTATTTATTTTATTATCATTTATAGTTGTCATTATTATATCCTTTAGTTTGTGGGCTTATTTTTTGTACCATCGTTTTTGATGCCCTTCAAAGATATCATTTATATATATATATAATAGCAGTCATTCATTATAAATATCTGAATAATTGTTGAAATAATTATATATATATATTGTTTGTGTGATTTTGTAGTTTTTTTTATTTTTAATTTTGTAATTTTACACTTTAATATGCTATTAATATAGAAAGCAAAAGTGTTTAAATAATAAATTCATTTATAATACAAATGAAAAATGATATGATTATAATGAATAGTTTGATAATAATATTAATAACTAAATAATGAAAGTATTTTAAAACAAAGATCTGATAGCAAAATGTAAAAAAACCCTTTCATAACTATATATATATAATATTATATTATATTCAATGCATGACACAAATGATATGATAATCATAATAAATAATAATAAATAATAATAAATAAGAAAAAAAGTTTCATTTGATTCAAAAAAACTTGTTTTTCAATGACTATCTCTCTCTCTCTCTCTCTCTCTCTCTCTCTCTCTCTCTTTAACTTTGAATGACTAGTGTTTGCAATATATATATATATATATATATATATATATATAAATAAAAAATATGATATAAATTCAAGAAAATAAAAATCAATTTTAAAGATCACTGTTAAAAGTCATAAATTTTATTTTGTCTCTTAATATCTTTCAATAGCCACACATCTATATATATGTTAATATAATGGTTCAAATAAAAGTAAAAATAAAAAAATAAAATTCTTATATAAATTATATCTTATATATATATATATAATTTTTCAACAAATAAAACTATATTTAAAACATAAATATTAACGCTTCAAATGCTGTCACGAAATCAAATGAACTGATTATTAACTCTCTCTTTAAGTATTGGATACTAAACTATAATAAAACAAAATTTTAACTTTTTTTGTTAGTTTTTTAAAAATTTATAAAAATTTAATATTTAAATGTATAAATTTTATATTATTATCTAATAAATAAGATAAAACAGATAAGCATATTATTTTATATAGTTATTGATAAATAAAAATTATTATTATCATTATTTTTTTAACTTTTAGTTTTAGCATTCAAATAATTTATTTGTATTTTGTTGTTGTTTTTATTTAGCAAATTATATATATAAATCATTTGGTGTTATAATAATAATATTAAGTATTGTTTTATCATTGAATTTGGTAATTAATTAAAGTTTTATTTGCAATTATTAGGAATGAAAAAATGCGATACAAATAATTAAAATATTATAGTTTTATTTTTTTTGTAATTATTTTTATTTAGAAAAATCCTAAAATATTTATATATTTGAAATATATTTATGTCAATAAATCTTATTATTTTTTGAAAATTTTTATACAATTATTAAAAGAGTTAATATATTTGCAATAAAGAGATCCTTGACTTGGATTTAGTTATCAATGATTTTTATAAATTAAAAAAAAATATTAGATTAATAATTTTTCAGAGATAAAATATTTTATAAATTATAATATAAATCATAATAATTAATAACAAAAAAATTATTATGTGACAAATTATCGATTGAGAATATAAATTATAAACTTACAAAAAAATATATAGATATTTATTTATTAATTAAAAAAATAAAAAATTTAAATATAAAAGTGATTGAAGTTTTTTCAAAAGAATTCAATATATATTTGAAAAATATTTATCTTATTTCCCAATCAATTGACTGAAAATTGAAACTTTATTTTCTACTAAATAAAAAAATATAAATCATTTTTTTKTCCAATTTGTATACATAAAATTTAATCAATTAATATCTCCATAAATAATAAAAAATATTTTWTGCTGATAATAATGCTCAACAAAAATCAAATTTCCTATATTATTATTAATATTGTTATTATTTTTTTCTATTATCATTGCTACTATCGACACAATTAGTTTTATCTTTTCATTAAATATGTATTACATATATTGTGTACAAAATTTTGTTGTTGTTTAATACAGTTAAAAAAAACTTAGCCCTAAATATCATTTTYAAAAATTGCTGATCAAATCAATGACCAATTTGTTACATGTTTTCACTAACTTTTTTCAAAAATATAAAAAACTTCCCTTTTAAATATATATATATATATATATTGAAATCAAAATAAATTAACTGAAAATAATTTTCTCTTTGAAACTAATCTTAAAAGACATTACAACACAACTACTACTACAACATTAACAACAAACACATCGACATAGTATACATAGTATTTAAAAAAATATTTAATTAAGTTTAAAATTATTGAGAGGAAAAAAAGCCAAATTTTTTTCTCTCTCACTTTGACGATAAAAATCATTAATTTTTACTCAACAAATCTCTCGGCATTTTTGTGTTATATATATATATATATTTATAAATTTATAAGTTTATAAAAGTTAGAGAAAAACACTTTTTCTTTTGCAACACAAAAACCCAGAGATTATTATGTATTAAATTGAATTCAGGCGTAAGTTTTTTATTTCATTTAATGCAAAAATACGACTATATATTATGTATTATAGCATATATATATTTATATATATACTCATACACAATATACAATATATTATACTAGAAAATAAACTTAAGGCTAAAAATATAATTTGCTATATATATATATATATAGTATAATATGGTATATATTTAATATAATAAATGTGTTTAAATATGTGTGTATGTATTTGATATTCAACTATAAGGCAATTTACCTTTATATACTGTATATGCAGATTAAATTAATGTAAATACTGGTATATATATATATATATATATATATATAACAGCACTGATGGCAATAATTTTATTTTAATTGAGTTGTGATTAAATAGGCACCAAAAAAAATGTGCGCTCATTTTAATCTCATTGCATGATTAACCCCTTGTTTTTTTGCATGTGTGTGTGTGTGTGTGTGTAGTGACTTAATTGCTATAATTTATAAACTTGCTAATAGTATTTAACATGTTTAATAAATTAATGTATACAGATGTTAAAAATAACCATGGATGTTAATTATAAATGTTTACTAAACCAAAAACAACAACAAAATTAAGATCAAACTAAATATATAATAGTTATATACAAAATAAAAAAATATTTATTAAATATTTAGTATAAACTGTTTTGCAATTATTTTGTTTCCAATTTTACAAACTAAAGAATTTTTCATTTTATATTTATATTTTCTTATTATTATTATTATTATTATCATTAAATATTCAATATATTCAATAATACTGTATTAAAATATACATATTTTTTTATTTGTTGGAAAACTATTAGCAAAATAATTGAGTGAAAAGCCGTGACTATTAGTGACTGGATGTTAGTTATGACTGTTGAGTTGGGAATTTCTAGCTATCGATATATACCTGAGCCATAAACACATACATACTGTACTGAGTACACACACACACACAGGTAGACACCATACATGCCCTATGAAATGCCAGACACCCATAAAAACAGCACAGGTATTATCGGGTTTATTTTAAAATAAAAACTTTAATAAAAAACAAAATTTCTTTTAAAACAATAATTAAGGTGTAATTTCTATTCAATACATTGTGTCACAAAATAATGCTAAATAATAATAATAAAAAAAACTGCCGCAACAAATGGGCAACAAATATAATGAAAAATTGAAAATTATTTTATTTTATTTTGATTTTGTTTTTCGTTGAAAATATAATAAAAAAATAATACTCTATTACATAAATACTTAGAATTCAAACTAAAAATTCATAGCAAACTSATTGTAAAAATAATGAATAAATATATATATATATATATATAAAAAGTTTTCAATTTTTATTTTTATTTCATAGACAACTATTTTTCATAATAGATTCACTAATGAGACAAACAATTATCGTTATTATCATCATTATTGTTAACTCTAGAAAATTGACTCGTCATTGAAAATATATTATCTATATTTTTATAGTTTTTTTATATCCTAGTGTTTAACAACAACAACAACAAAATATAGTAAAAAACTAAAATAAAAAAATTACTATTTGCTATTCATAACTTACAAAGAAAATTGTATAATTTTAACCAAAAAATAAATAATTTCAAATATTATTATTATTTTGTTAAATCCCAACGACTTGAATGACTGGAAGAAAAAAATATTTACTGTATTTTGAATAAGAGATGAGACACTCTGTATATAACTAATGAAGTATTTATACATATTTTATTTGCGACTAAAACAAAAATATGTACTTATCATCTAAATCGGTGGATAATTTTTCAGAAAAATTATTATTATTATTATTAGTTAGTTTATTATATATATATATATATAATATACGGTATACTCATGGGCTAAGCTGAGGAAAGTATGTTTGATATTCAATATACCTGAGAAAGAGGGAGAGTAAGTGAGTGAAAGAAAGAGAGAGAGAAAGAGAGAGAGAGAGAGAGAGACTGATAACAACAAAAGTAAAAAATTTCAACTCAAAAGACATGAATATTTTAAGTCAATTTTATTAATGAATTCATTGGTAAAGAGAGAGAGAGAGAGAGAGAGAGAGAGAGAAAGGCTAAGAAAAAAATAAATAAATAAAACCTTTTGGCGACATATGATGTGTTAGTATTTTGTTGTAGTAATAGTTAACCAAAAAAAAAATACATTTGATTTTTAGTTAACTTTAGTTATCTGATATGTGTGTTGTCTTTTGTCGGGTTATTTTTGAATTACAAACAACTAACATAAATATTTCATATTTTTGTTTAATTGAAAAATAAAAAAATAATATTTTATTATACTTACACACAAGATATAACTAAATATATACATCATATATATATATATAGCTCCGGTAATAGATAATAGATAAGAGATATAGAGATATGAAATGTTTTTTTTCAAAAGAGATTTTTTTGATGACATAACCGGAAAGTCATATAATTTGCATTAAAATACTTTTTTTTGTATATCTAATAAATATATACATAACTATAGGGATTTAAATTACTCATAAATATTTCAATACCACTACTACTAACTCTACTACAAAATAAAAACAAAATAAAAATTGCACCAAAAATATGAAATTTAAATGTTTATTGCAATAGATTATTATTTTTTATAAAAAATACTTTTAAATAGATATTTTGTGGTATTTTTATTTATATTTTTTGTTAAATATTTTAATAAAGCAGTTATTATTTTTTATTTATTATTGTTTTACATATAAATAATTTTTTTACTTATTTTATATGCAAATTATTTAATTTATTAAAATTATTTATTTTGTTAGAAAAGAAATATTTGTAATTGTTTTGTCATTGAAGTTAATTAATAAATATGATAATTATTTATTGTGTAAATAATGGGTATATAACTTATTTTATAATTTAATTTTTAAATTTTTTTATTTTATCTTAACTTTTATATATTTATATTGAGTTGACTATAGCATAGCGAGCGGTGGTCAACTCAAATATCGGGGAATCGGCGGTAAAGTAATTATCGAAAAAACACGTGTTTAGCAAAAAACGATTTTTATTATTCAAATTATACGACTGTTCGCATACTAGTCTCAGCGCATACTGAGTGCTGTAAATCAGCTACAGGTGCTGTTAAGCGCATTGCGCACCTGTGGGCGCCATTGTTGATATGTAGTATATACACACTCGCCACCGGACAGGACCGGCGATACGGGATATATCCAAACTCATGAAATTGTAGTCGTTTTCTTCGTATTTTCCGTTATCTCGAGTCACGCGAATAATGTATCTTATATCGGTTCACGTGTCGTGTTTTGGATGTTACCGTCGGGTTTATCGATGAATACGCAATCTTTTCGTAAGTTATACCGCAATAAGTTCGAGGAATGCGATACCAAAGTTTTAACGATTGTCCCGTCTTTCACGTCTAGTTGGTCTATACGGTAGGTTTCGGGTCCGATTTGGTCAGATATACGGCACGGGCCGACGTAATAAGGCGTCAATTTATTACGCGACGGGTGATTGTCGGGCAAMCGGTACTTAACTATATCACCAACGCGTAGATCTGATCGTTGATGTCTTTCATCGTGTCTTTCTTTTCGTAGATCTTGTGAACGCCTGGATCGTTCGGTACCCAGTCTTCGGGCTTCTTCTAGTCCTACTAGCGGGACGGCGTGTCCATCGGCAACGATACCAAAATGTAGATATCTCGGCGGGTATCCCGTTATACCATGAATTTGATCGTTATGGGCGATCAATACATCGGCCAATACTGTCGACCAACGGACTGTCGGCCGATCGATTAACGCCATCCGCATACCTTTAGCGATCGCATCGTTGGTTTTTTCGACCACACCGTTTCCTTGCGGATGATAGGGAGGCGTGAGGAGGTGGCGAACCCCACGTTCGTGTAGATAATTACGAAAACGTTTAGCCGTAAATGACGAACCATTATCGCTTAATATTGCCTTCGGTCGACCAACGCTATCGAACAGTCGACTTATTAGATTAATGGCGGCTTCGGTCGAATTGCGTTTAACAGCCGCAGCCCAAGTATATCGCGAATGGTTATCGACCAAAACGATTATATACTGAGCGGCGGTACTTCTTGCGGCGGAACCAATTACGATAGTATCTAACGACCAGAGCTGATTCGGTTTGTCGGGTGTCGGTATAGGACGACTAGTACCGTGTGTTGTCTCGTTTGGCGGCTTAACCAACTGGCACGGGTGACAACTGCGGACATACGCGGCGACATCGGAACCTATCGTCGGCCACCAATGTTTAGACGAAATCGCTTTCAAGGTTTTAGCGATTCCCGGATGATTTAGCCCATCGTGGAACTCGATTAATACTTCGTTAACCATCGAGGGAGGGACGACCAGTTTGGTGACACCACGATAGGTAACGTTCACGAGTCCATCGATTATTTTCGGTTTTCGGATATTATATTCTTTTATTTCGTGTTGTTTAGCGGCAAACCGGCCCAATTCGATGACCATGACTACCGGATTTCGGGAGAACGCATCGGCGGCAAGATTTTCCTTTCCCGGTCGATGATGTACAGTATAATCGTATACTCCCAGACGTACTGACCATCGGAATAGACGACTCGACGGGTTGGCCACACCAAAGAGCCACTTAAGAGCTACACAATCGGAGAATACGTCGAAATGGATACCGTCTAAATATACGTTAAAATGTTCGACTGAACGGACAACGGCCAGACATTCTAGTTCGGCCGATGAGTATCGAGTTTCTGCTTTATTCAATTTCTGCGACCAATACGCAATCGGTTTAATCGTACCATCGGTATCGCGCTGCGATAGCACGGCTCCTAATCCTACTGTTGAGCCGTCCGTCTGGAGAATCAACGGTAGGTTCGGGTCATAAATTCGGAGTATGGGTGCGGAACAAAGTGCGTCTTTTAGACCATCAAAGGCGTGTTGTTGTCGGTCCGTCCACACAAATTGGACGTCTTTTCGAGTTAAGTCGGTCAATGGTTCGGCGATCTTAGAGAAGTTTTCGACAAATTGTCGAAAAAAATTAACGAGTCCTACGTATTCTTGTATATTCTTCGTGGTCTTCGGTATTGGAAACTCGCGGACAGCTTTGACCTTCTTAGACGATGGTTGTACGCAACCGGCCGACACTACGTGTCCTAGAAATTCAACGGATTCGGCGAAGAATCGGCATTTTTCTCGGCGCAAACGGATTCCTTCAGCGACTAGTTTTTCGAATACTTTTCGAAGAAGTTTTCGATGACTATCTCTATCTCGAGAGTGGACTAGAATGTCGTCGAGATAGCATTCGACACCATTGCCGACCAGTTCGTTAAGTATTTTTCGTATCTCCCTCTGGAACACCGAACAAGCGTTGGTTAGTCCCATTGCGAGCACTGTCCATTCAAACTGTCCGTAAGGCGTCACGAATGCGGTAACTTCCATTGACTCTTCGGCGATTGGCATCTGCCAATAGCCCCACGCCACGTCTAATGTGGTGAAAACGGTAGATCCGGACAACTTGTCGATCAGATCTCGTATTATCGGTAGTGGTGTGCGTTCACTGACGGTCTGTGCGTTTACCTTTCGGTAATCAATTACACTTCGATATCCTCCGTCTTTTTTGACAACGAGAAATAGCGGTGATGCCCAGGGAGAGCGGGACGGACGGATGAGCCCTTTGGCTAGCAGACCATCGGTCTCCTTCTTCATCAACTTTTCTCGTTCAGCGGATACCCGGAACGGGCGCTGAACTATCGGAACGGCATTGGCCTTCAAACGTATAACGTGTTTAACATTTCGTACGCGTCCGACAACTTTGTCGTGTCGCGCAAACACATCGTATTCTGAGAGTAGCGGATCCTTAGGTTCTTCAGCATCACCAACGACTGTCATTAGAGCCATTGATGCTTCTTCGACAATCTTAATCGCATAGCTTTCCTTCAAACGTACCTTCGTCTCCATATACGCTATATCGATACCAACGATGACATCATACGAGATATCGTCCATTACGTGCATCGATACTCTGGCGGACTGTCGGTCTAGTTTAATGTCGACTCGGACTTCTCCGAGAGTTGTCTTGAATCCGGCCACAGTCTTCACCTTGATGCCTCTTCCCGTAGGTCGTAAACGCAATTCATCAGCTATTTCTTTCGATAATATCGTTAATTCGGATCCGTGATCCATGAATGCGTTGACCGTTTTGTCGTTAATCTTTACGCCATAATGTCGGTCGTCATTGATAACAATGGCGTTCACTGCGGCTATCGCATCATTTCCTGAGGTCGGCCGCGGTGCTGGTGGCTGTCTTGTGTCTGGTCGGTGACAGAGTCGCATCCAATGGTATTCGGTAGCTCCGAATCGCTTACAACGAGGACAAGGAACGGTAGGTTTGTCATTATTCCGCTTCTTCTTCCAATCGTATTTCTTCTCGTGTTTCTTCTTGTCTTCTGCGTCTTCCATCGTATGAACTCCGGGATAGCGCTGTCTCTTTCGAGTTTCTTCTATTGCAACGGCAATACCGAACCAATCTTCGGGAGTTTTCGGTTTCTGGGCGGCCAAGTGAGGCTTATACCAGTCGGGCATACCCTTCGTAAGTAGCCCGACTGCCTGCTTATCCGTGGCCTCGGCTTCGTCCAAAAGCCGGCGCATATCATTATAATAGGACAAAACGGATTCGTTTCCTCGAAGTCGTCGTTCAGATGCTTCAACTATTCCGTGGCCTACTTGACGGCCGAACCGGGCGATCATCTTTGTCCTACACGTGTCCCACGTGATGTCAGGTCGTTTCCGTGCGACCTCACGGCAATACCAACTGTACGCCTCGCCGGTAACGTGTTTGGCCAACGATGTAAGCTTCACGCTGTCGGTAAAATCGTATACCAGCGAATTAAAACCGTCTATCCATTCGTCTATCGGTACAATCGATTTGTCGCCACTAAACGATTCACACATCTTCGATGAAGTCCTGGCGTGATGTGGCGTCGATAATGGTCTAGCGTTACGGCTATCGGTGAAATCCAATCGTCTCATTGTATTCGCATTTGCCAATCGTCTGGCTGTAAGCCCGTTTTGGATAACTTGTTCGCGGGCTGCCGCAGCGGTGCGGGCAGCGGTGGCCAACGTGGCCATACGCTCTGCCAACTCATCGAGGTTGGTGTCGGCGTTAATGTCCTGAGTTAGGCTATCCAAGTCGTCGGCTATATTCGTCATGTCTTCGGCATTATCTTCGGGAATATCTTCGGTAATATCTTCGGCGTCGGTGGGCGGCAGGGTTGCCCTGTAGTTATTACCGGATCGGAGAGACATCGGTACCTTCTTCGGTCTTTACGCTTCTTAATAAGCACTTAGTCGTCGCAAATGTCGTTTAATAAAAGTCGTTAAAATAAAGGCGTCTAAAAAACCGTTGAATTTTTCATTCAAACGATTAGTCGTAAAAGCGGTTAAAACGGGTTATAAAATCGGTGAATTTTAGCGTAAATTCGATCCTGCCGACTGCGCCAATTGAGTTGACTATAGCATAGCGAGCGGTGGTCAACTCAAATATCGGGGAATCGGCGGTAAAGTAATTATCGAAAAAACACGTGTTTAGCAAAAAACGATTTTTATTATTCAAATTATACGACTGTTCGCATACTAGTCTCAGCGCATACTGAGTTCTGTAAATCAGCTACAGGTGCTGTTAAGCGCATTGCGCACCTGTGGGCGCCATTGTTGATATGTAGTGGCGCATAGCGACACAATATAAGTGTTTGTTTGATTGTTTGTTAATATTATATCTATTGCGGAAAACTACATATAACAAAAAACTGTTTAATAAGTTATAAATATATATATATATATATATACTTTTAGATTTTATACCATTTTTAAGGTACGCCCTATTATTTGCTAGTATTTAAGTAAACTTATGGTCTGATATTTAAAGTCAATGAGCCCTTTGTGTTGTTATATAACAGACAATAAGTTTTATACCATTATATTAATATATTTATATACAGTATTTATATTATATATATATATATATATATACAGACAATATAATAGCAATTTCTATGATAAGAATCATTGCCAATAAGTTTTTAAGCAGACGGTGTGAGAAAACTGAAAAAATAATAATTAAATAAAAATTCAAATAAAAAAATAAATAATAATAAGAATATATAATGTAATAAAATTCATAAAWTGCTGTTTAACGATGAAATTTATTTATAAGTTTGTATTGTTTTTTAATATACAGTATATACTGTATATATATATATAAAATGTTTTATTTTGTTTATATTTTTTATATGTAGAAAGTTATTTAAAAAAAGATTTATTTAGTGATTATTGAGACTCAATGAGAAAGAGAGAGAGAGATCGGGTGGACGTGACATAAGGGTATATAAAAATTTATATAAAATATTATTATATTAATAATAATAAAACCAAAAATTGTTAATAAAATGAAAATTTTACACTTAAAGGATCTGTTAATAAACATAAGTATAGCACATATATATATATAACAGAAAAACAAAACAAAACAAAATAAAATAAAATAAAATGTATATAAATATATACTAAGTTTTATGATAGTTATGTAAAATTTTTATGCATAACATTGAACAACACCACCATATGTGCTATCAAACAAAAAAGTGTTATAAATTAAAACTAAATAACTTATAACTACARTATATATATTCTGTAAAATATATAATAAAAATATTTCAAAGTTATACAACATTGTTTTTTTGTTGTTGACTCTGTTTTATATATATATATATATATAATTCAACAATTTTAAGATTTTTTTATTTTCTAAAAAATATATTATTTATATTGTGTTGAAAATTATGAGCACTTTTTTTTATTTCATGTATATATGGGGCGCACATTAATAACCACACATAACAAGAGTTGTCTTTTTAAAATATTTATTTGTTGTTGTTTTTCATTATTTATTTTTTTTACAAAAAAAGATATTTTGGATTAAAATATATAATTTTCAGATAACATTGGGTGTTGTKTTTAATGTTATTTTTGTTGAACAATTTTTTTAAAATAAATCTYACTGAGATGTCCAGTCAAATACTAATTACTGAACTAATTGTCTATATACTGTTCAATACTATAGTTACTAACTGTTAATCTTTAATTTTTTCAATCAAGCTAACTGAGCTAATTACTACCAGAGCTCATATATCCATAATTAGAGTCTATGGTTATATTTTGGAGCCATTGATATAATATGGGATACATAAGCAAATCGAGACACACTAAATGAGTGATAGTTTTGTTATTGTTTACACACACACACACACACACACACACACTTGCACTTACAGTTTTTCATCCCTTTCCCAAACAGGGAGAGAGAAAAGATTTTTGGGTTTAGGTTTACCTCTCGCGAGCCGATAATTAGTAGGTCTTAAGTTGATTATAAAGCTCTCTCTCTCTCTCTCTCTCTTGATATATGGTATGGTGTTTGAGTAGTTCAACGATGGGAACTGGAGTTAATTATGTGAGCGTATGTATGTATGTGTGTGTGTGTGCACTACACTGTGCATACATTTTAAGGCACCGGCATATTAGTCAATTTTCTCAACACACACTCATACCAAACACTTGCTATTCAATCCCTTCCGTATGTGTTTTGTGGACAGGGAGTAGACCTGGAAGTTCAGCAGTTTATCTAAAATAACAAACCGTGTGTTTGGCCTCAAAAAAATAGATATATGTGCCATATATATGATATTTATTTATATGACTGCATACGATAATAATATGTTTTACGTATAATAATAATAGTAATAAAAATAAATACTAAACAAAATTAAAATCTCTTAATAAAATAATATTAATAATATGTAGTAATGGAAATAATTGAAAAAATCAAGTTTTTTGTATTACTATTCATTTATTTGTTATAAGACACTGTTATTAGGCTAATAATGATATTTTCAACAAACAGCAAAAAAACAAAATACTATTACTCTAAATATATGTAGAAACAAAATATATATATAAAAAGCATTTATATATTGTATATAATATAGTTTTTATAATAATAACAATAATAGCAATCATATAAATCTATTATTGTTAACTTAATTATGATGGACTTCCATACATACAACCGCTGCTATATTAATACGAAACTAATATATTATACTAAAAGTCAATTTTTCTTTTATACTGTATATACAGTATATACTAAAAGTGTGGTATATTTTCTATGTTTTTAGTTTTTAAAAATTATTTATTTTTTGTTGGTTAGTTGTATTATATGGTTTGAATGCTTTGGGCGACTCTTGTAGTTTAGTATTAGAGAGTAGTAGACCTCGAAAAAAAACTCCATAGACTTCTATTATGTGTTAAACACCATATATTTTTGAGAAAGARAGAGAGAGAGAGAGAGATAATAATTATTTTATAAGGAGTTTGTATATAAACCATACAATATATAGTAAAGTTATTATATGGAGGGATAGTTGTTATATTAGAAGTTCATGGGCGCACTCCTTGGCACTGGTATATAAAAGTTTGTTGGTTATACAGTATATGTAATACAAGTGCATCTCTCTCTCTCTCTCTCTCTCTCTTATAGTTTATCTTATAAAGCAATATTTATGTCTCGTTTTTTCTCTCTCCCCCTACATATAGCCATAGATCGTGATATAACATCACCTAATATATGGCCACAAATATATATATATTATATTAAAAAAAAGTAAGGCCACAAAATCACTTGACTGTGCAATATTATAAAAGACAGCACCAAAAACAACAACAAGCTATATATAACTTATTGAACGGCTCCGGTATGTGTATAGCTTATGTATTTGAAATACAATAAAATAAAATAGACAATCATAAGTTTTTGAAGCGCACATTCAAAAATAAAACACTACTACTTGTGCTATATTTTATATTTATATAATTTGAAGTGTCTGTCATTTATTTGAATCAAAAATAAATACAACAAAACAACAGTATTGTTATATTTGAAGAGAGAGAGAGAGAGAAAAAAAGAGTCACTTATTATATGATAATAATGTTTGTTATGATTGTCTATGTGTTACCGATTTTTAAAAATTTATATATATATATATTATTTTGATATGTAATTTATGTGCTATTTTGTTCAGTCTATCAAATTATTATTATTATTACATATTTTTAATATCGCATATTTGCTTATAAATTTATTTTTCTGTGGCAAACCTTATGTTTGCCCTTTTAATATACATATAACACAGACATACATATAGAGTACTGTATATGTTTAAGGATGTATTTTTGTACAAACATTACATAAAATATTACACACACACACACACACACACACATAGACAAACACATAGACAACACACATACAGACATAGAAACTATTGCACTGGCAATGAAATGACTGACTGGCCTTTATTATCATCCCTTTCCTGGTTTCATCAGTATGTATATGCCTGAGCTTGTGGCTGCTCATCATCACTCTGTATATGTCATTAGTTTATTTTTCATGGGCACATACATTCAAATAAATGGGAGAGTCTCTCTCTCTCTCCTTTAATAAAACTCATCATATAACCTACCGTTCCCTTAATATCAAACAACATTTTGATATTTTAAATGCAACCCTTAAAATACTATGAGTTTATAAATTAAATAATTTTATTATTTATATTATTATTATTTCTCTTTATATTTTATGATGGTATGCTTTTTTGAAAAATACAATTTAATTTAAAAGTTTAAATATATATATGCTTTTGTTTTGTTTATGTTTTTATTCCTATGGATATAAAAATAGGGAAATAAACAAATCAAATATAATTTTAGTTAATAATACCAACAATAATAAAAAAATATATATTTAAGTTATATGTAAGTCAACTGAGCAAAAAAAGGGCTCGACTATGATATTAGTTATACACATATTATACCTGTATATAACTTATTGTATAATATATATTACATATATTTGTTAGTTATATATTACTTATTATTATAAATGTGGTGTACATTATATAATATTATTCAATTTGAATTGAATATATTTATTATTATATCTTTTTTTATTATTATTTGTAAATTATATGATTATCGGACGGACCTGTTATACGATTATAATAATTACATTAGAAAAATGTTTGGCTGAGAAAAATAATAAAAAGAAAAAGAGTAACAAATAAAAAAATAATGTATAAATAAATAAATATTATATTATATAAATGTTTTATTATTATTATTATTTTTTGATTTCATAAATGCTTACTAAAATTATTATTTAAAGAAAATAATAAAATAAAATAATTTCCTGATTTCCTTATCATATTTAAATGATAATTCAATGCCAACTGAAATCAATGTTACAAATAAAAAAAATTGTATATTTAAATCATTTTATGATAAAAATAGTTTAAGAGATAAAATAAAATATTTTGATAGAAATTAATTTAATTTGAAATAAAAATTATCAACTAGATAATTTATATATATATATATTTGATATATTGGAAAAAATATACTATTGATAATATTTATAATAAACAAGTTGTATAAAATCGTGTAAATTTTTGAACATTATATATCACATTAATAAGATTATAATCTTATATTTATTGATTACTAAAATATATAGTTTTTCATTTAGTATATATATATATCGATATTATAATTAATATTGTATTGAAAAGAAGTAACTGTATCAATAAGTTTATATATGTATTAAACAAGTTATTTTCAAATTGAAATAAATAAATGATTTATAATTTTATATTTATCAATGATRGAGAAACCCAACAAACAAATAGTTTGTTATGATTTTAATTAATAGTAATTCATATTAGCAATTGATTAAAACACATATATTTATAACGGTTTATGATTAGTAGTAGTAGTAGTAATAGTAGTTTTGTTAGGTAATGTATTTTCCAGTACCAGGAATTGAATGACTATTTATTACATATTATTATCATTACTATTATTACACTCAATTATTATTATTATTATTATAAAGTAAAAACTATTTGCAAAATGAAGTCTCCTTTTTTTGAATGCCTTTCAGATATTTTTCACATATCATCTCATTTTAAAAACACATTTAATATTTTCTTGATTTGAAAATTTAATTTCAAGTTTATGACTATTCGTCTCTCTCTCTCTCTCTCTCTCTCTCTCTCTCTCTAAGATGTTGTTATGTAATAACTGAAATAAAGAAAAACTAATTCAATCGATTACATTATTATAATCTACATACAAAAAATAACATTATAGATATACAAAAGTATATTTCATAATTTATATGATATATATGTAGTTTGGATTTATATGAAGTGTAGAGTTTATTATTTTAAGCATTTCATAAACACTGATAGAGAGAGAGAGAGAGAGAGAGAGAGAGAGAGAGAGAGAGAGAGAGAGAGAGAGAGAGAGAGAGAGAGAGAAGATTATATTAAAAAAAGTAATTTAATGGTAATTTTAATCGTTATGTTTGCTTATTATGGATAGGGGAATGGCATATATATATATTTCTTTGATATGATATATGTATATCTATGGGTTAAGGATAGTGATAGCACGGAAATGAATTGATTTTTGTTATTATTATTATTTTTTATCTCTAAATTGGAAATACCGATACATTTGTTGTGTGTGTGTGTGAKTGAGTGTATAGTATTTTATTTATTTTTGTATAATCCAAGAGCACTGGTATTTTTGTGAAATAATATGCGCGCGATGTGATCATCATTACAATCATCTCATCAAATAAATTGTTTAATAATAAACCCGTGTTTTAGTAATATTAATATATTTTTTTTATTATACGTTATATATATAAATATATTCATAATATTTATATATATATATATATATATATTATACTTATATTAGTTATATACGTGTTCTGTATTAGTTATATTATTTGAAATTAGTTTTTTATATTATACTGTAAGTAATCTCTTATCTGTTTTATAATATACAGTATATTATATAATTCACTGTACATATCATATATATGTATAATATTGACGATATAAACAGTATATACATATCATTCACAAAAAAACACAGTTTGTATCATTCAAATTATGATAAAACAGGTTTAAATTATTTGACTTTACTTATTACATGAACCACTCGTTATATGCGGACTTGAAAAAAATATTGTGTGTATTTTAAGAGAAAAAAAATAAATAATAATATCGTTTCATAGATTAGAAATTGGAGGCCCTAGTGATAGGGGTCTAAGGGATAGGACAGGGAGGGGGTAATCATTCATAATAATAAGTTTTTTAATTTATGGCCATTTTTCTGAAACCGAGTTATACACACACACTCATACAGTATATATATATATAGTATTAATATATATTATATACAGAATATATAGTAGTAATGTATATTTAATAAATATATACATGAGATAAATATAATTCCCAAATAAATTAAAATAAAAAAATTTTATTAAATATTATGATTATTAAACCAAAAATAAATAATAATAATAATAATAATAATAATACTAATAAATAGTAAAAGCCTTTATATGGAGTCGGGTCGGGTTTTTTTTGCAAGAGTTATCAGTAAATATATACATAATTTAATACATTTCGATGGTTTAGAAAATAAAATGAGTAAAATAAATTAATTTTAAATAAATAAAAAACAAAAAAAACACATATAGTATTATGGGAATACAGTCTTTAGAGACTTAAAAAACCTTATTTTTTAATAATAACTATCAATTTATATATCTTATTAATGTGTACTTTACTTTAAGATAGAGATAATGTAAATACAAATTGTAGAGAAAAAAAAATTAATTTTATTTTTAAAAAATCTATACATCAAATAGCATTAATATACACACAATACTTGAATGTTTATGGTTTTTCAGCCAAACATTTTGTACTGTATGTCTATCTTTAAACTATACAAATATGAGGCGAAAAAAATTGAATTCAATTCATAGGCAAATATACCTAAAAACTTAAACCTAAAACTATTGAGTTGTGGTATTCAATAGTTATTTATAAATAAATATATTTATGTGAACTGAATTAAGTGAAAGAGAGAGAGAAAGTGAATGAGGAACGGGAGGGGTGTTTAACGAGAGAGATGTATAGATAGGTAGGTATATATTTAATCTAAGGTATGTATAGTATATGTTTATATAAGCGTCTCAACATTTTTTTTATCAAATTTCGTGGTTAGGTATGTGATGCATGAGATGAAAGGCCAGTTATCGTTGTTATTATTAGTCTCTCTCTCTCTCTCTCTCTCTCTCTCTCTCTCTCTCTCTCTCTCTCTCTCTCTCTCTCTCTCTCTCTCTCTCTCTCTTACTGTTTGTTTTAAATATAAAGTACTGGCCGTCAGTGTCTATGGAGTGACTAAAGCTTTAAGTCTACAGACTATTGAATATAAAATTTATTATTATTTTATTTTTTTCAAAATTCATTTTCTTCGCTCCTTTTCATATATTATTTATGACTTGAGTTTACAGTACACACACACACACACACACACACACACACACACACACACACACATACATACACACACACAACATAACATAGAGCCCAGACTTATATCATATTTTTGATAGAAGAGAGAGAGACTGAGAGATAGCCCGTTCCTCTAAAAAACCATTTCATAATATTATCTTATAGTATATCTGTCTTTCTCTCTATTTTTATTTTGAAGGTTTTTCTACTTTATTTGCCATCAGATATACCGGGATTTTGGTATGTATTGTGTGAAGGGATGAGTAGATAGTAAAGAGAGTGAGAGAGAAAAAAATGAAATATTATTTTTTTTGTTTTTTCACGAAAGAGAGAGAGAGAGAGAGAGAGAGAGAGAGAGAGAGAGAGAGCATATATTTACCAATCGTTTGTTTAGTTAATATGTTGTCAAAGGAATTTTCAATCAATGTATCGAAATATTTATTTTATGTTATATTTTCTCTATGAAAACAAAACAAAAAATATTTTATAAGTTATATACAAGTATTTGAATTGAATTKAATTTTAAAAAAGTTAAAATGTTTTTTATTTCTAGAGATAACAGCAAATAAAACATAAATAAAAATTCAATTTTAATGCTTATTCTGTATATATTTTTTTTATAGCAAAAACCTATGAAAAATCACATGTTATGAATCATTGAAATATAATACAGTTTACTGTAAAGTATTGTATTTAATAGTTATATATATTTCTAATCGTATTATTGTTTCAATTATAAGCATTGAGAGAAATTATTTTTTAAAAAATAAAAATTTTATAATTAATTATATGCTTTGAGTTACATAAATATGTTAAAGAAAAATGCATTTATTATTATTATTTGCATTAATAATAATAATATTATTATTATTATTATAGTTATTATTGCAATAACTTATCATTTTTTTATTTTGCTACCATTATTAATGACATTAACAATTAAATAGTGTATAACGAGTTTATATTAAATTTTTAAAATTTTTTTTATCATTACATTAAAATTAATAGATATCAAGTTTATTGGTCAGGGACTCGACTCAACTATACACTAATTAATAGGACAAACACACACAACACAACAATACATATTTGTAAAATAATAATATTAATAATAACAGAGACTCCCAGTGCTCCCGGTGTTTATCAACACAAAAAAGGTATCAATTATTGAATTGTTGAGAAATTTCTTTTATATCATTTACTGTATATTTGCCGATACATTACAACTATAGATATATTTCTAATCAATTTGTTGTGGTATTTGTTATAAACATACATATCATACTCAAAACCAAACTAAATGTATGCCAATAACAATATTATTAATAATAATAATAATAAATATAAGATAGAAATATAAAACTAATTTTTTTTTCTTTTGCAATCATATTATTACTTTTGTTGCGCTATTTTAGAGATTATTTATTTATTTATATCAAAATGTATAACTATTTTTTCCTCTATTAATATCTCAAATGTTTGGACGCATTGAACGGCAAATACTGTGGATAACCAAACAACAAAAAATTATTTATGTATTGATTGCGTGCAATGTCTATGATATTGGTTTTAACCGTATATAGAGGTTACGGGTATAGACACACAAATACATGTATGCGGTGTCTGTCTGTCCCCCCATTCCCACTAATCAGTGAAGGCACCCGAAGCTCAGGAGGGGTCATACGGGGTGATGGGGCCATACCATCTACAAGAGGTGAATGATTTAATGCTTGATTGCATTACTCATTACATAACATTGTGTTTTTTCTGCAATAAATATCTCTGACTATACTTTCTTTTCAAAATTGTTTTATTGACTTTATTTATATTATCACTGTATTCAACAACAAAAATCATACATCAATTTGTTAGCTAACAACTACTACAACAACAACATATCACTGGCACTGTTAGATTGTGTATGAAAGACATCCTTAAACAACAACAACAGTATTTTATTATATTAAATCAAAAATCCTAACAGTTTTTTGTTTTTTTTCTATTTCTATCATTTATTATTCAAATATTTGTAACTATGAATTGTATAATACAGTAGTATATAAAGTATATATACTGTAGTGAAAGTGTGTGTGCATTAAATTGTGTGATATTTTTTTTATTACTGACTGAATAGGCTCTCAGTATTTTATGAATAGCTGAATATACAGTATATACTGTATATAAAATATATAAAATATATGATATATAATAGTCAATGTCTATCACTGGTGTATATAACTGATTGAATACAACAACAAGAAAATAAAATATAAATACAAACAAAAATAAATTTATCTGTATATACAGTACATACTGATAAAAAATTTGAATAATATTTGATTTTGTTGTTATTGTTAGTAGTAGTAGTAGTAATCAATGTAAACATTAAATAAAAGATAGTCACTATTATTGAATATACTCTTACTATACAATACATTAAATATTATATATATATGCGGAAAATTGCATAACTTTATATATAAAAAAAATTATTTTTTACATTTTTTTCTAGTGAATTGCAAAATTTTTTTATATTATTTGATTTTCTAGTTTTTTTCCAACTAAAAAAAAATTGAAATTTTTTGTTAACTCTCTGATGTATAGTATATAAAAGCATGTAATTGTGATCCAAAAAAATAAAATAAAACTCACTGATCAATTGACAAATATTTGTTTTTAAATTATATAAATTTTTTATTAAAAAAAATAATACCATAAACTATACATTTACTTATTAAATATCTAATATATTTATTTTAGAAAATTTAATAAATACCAGCATTTAAATTTTTTATAAAAAAAAATTATTTCACGCAAACATGTTATGTACAGTAAAATAATTGCAATTTGCATAGTATTAAACATATGTTTGCATTTATAATTTAAAAAATAGTAATAAATATTTAATTTATTATCTTATTATTATTGTATTATTTTTTGTTAATTTTTTTATTGAAAATATCTTTCTCTCTCTTTCTATATTAGTAAATATGGTGTCATTGGGTCATCAATAATATGGTGAGAAACGTATGATTGAAACAGTAAAAAAAATTATGAGACGAAAGGATGGAACGGAACAATTGGATGAGCTCTACATAACCAGTGCTTAAGGGAGACCAGGATTTTGGTTGGGGGTATAGCCAGGTGTGTGGCTCCCGGTTCTCTCTCTCTCTCTCTCTCTCTCTCCCAGTTTAGTCTGTTTTCATTAACTAATAAATTATTTCTAATAAGTAATTATTAATAATATTATCTAATAATAATAATAATGAATAGCAGGCAACATATGTGCACAACTGTCAATATTTACTATAATTACTAAATAATTAAAAAAAATAGGAAAAATAAAATTTTTGTTGTTGATTAATTTATTAAATTTGACCCAGGTTAATAATAAATTAATTGCTTATATATATACATATATTGATATAATACCGTTATACTGTATCAATCTATCATCAACAACAATAAATAAACATATGTGACACCATTTGTTTCTCACTGTATAAAAATAAATAAATTTGTTAGATTGCATGATGGTTAATTTTTGTTTTACTAAAAAATATATTTTATAAATACAAACAAACATATACTGTATACAGTATACACTAAGTTGCCAACACATAGACATAGAGACACACACACAACATGCCATTTAAATGCATTGCGTGATTGCATTTGAAAAGTAATTATAAACTATTTTTTCTATATATATATATATATATTAGGTAACTATAAAATGGTTATTTTATATGCTTTTATTTTTTTGAGTGCAAGTGTAAGCAAACTATACGATAGTCATGAATATGATTGGGATGTTTGCAAATATGATAATAACAATATTCAATATACTGTAATAAGTTTGAGTATGTAGTTTAGCCATTCAATCACATATTATTTAGTCAATGAACTGTATATGTGATATGCTATGCAAGTTATCTACAATTTTTTTTTGTTATATGAATTTATTCAAAACAATTTTGTGTGTTACACTCACTCACTCTCGTTATATATTATATATATATATATATAAATATAAGACATGAAAAATCGTGAAAACAATCTCAACACACAATAGCACATACATTGCAATAACAAGAGAGTAGTTAGTTATATATACATACAGTACTTATATATATTATTTATAAAATATAAGGCATGAAATTTAATATTAATTTTTTGTGTTACAAATTTTTTTCAATATATAATAACAATGAGATTATTATTACAGTATTATATTCAGTGTATATATATATATATAATAACAATAACTTGAATAATGAGATTGAAAAGTGTCACTCATTTAGCAAACTCTCACTTTTGTGTTATCAATAAATAAAAGAGAAAATAAAACATTATTATTATTTATTGTTATAATTTCATGTATATATAAATTTTATATTGTATTTTGTGTTTCAATTTTCACGATATAGTGTGTGTGTGTGTGTGTGTGTGTGTGTGTGTATGGTGTGTGTGTGTGTGTGTGTATGGTGTGCACCAAATAAACTAAAATTGTACAAAAAATTATATAATATTTTTTAAAAACATATATATAAGTATACAGAAAATTTATTAAATATTTTTTTATGTACGGTATTTACATTCAATAAACAGTAGGCGTTTAATGATAGTGTCAATAATAATAATAATAATAAAATACAAACATACATGTGCTGTTAGTGAAAATATCTAACTGGCCAGACATTGAAATAATGCTAAATAAACTAACAAAAATAATATATGAAAATAGCGAGAAAATTGCACAATTATTGTAACTAATAAGGTATTAAATTGAATGAAACAAATAATTATAATAAATAACAACAAAAAATATATAATAATAAATTGGCCGTCAATTAAATGTTATCAATTGCTTATTATTTATTATATATTAACCTTCAATTGATTGTATATAAAATAAATCATAAATTGTTGGGAATGTTTGATTTGAATATTACTCATTGAGTTTTATTTTATTTTAATATTTATGTATATTATATTACTTTAATTTTTATTTTTATTAATATAAATACTATAAAAATTATTTAAATTATTAAAATTAAGATTATTAAAATATTATTAATTTTTTTTGTTATTCAAATATTTTATTTTTTTTATTTTCCTTATTAATCTATTTTTTGGCTCTAAGTCAATAAAAAAGATAATAGATATCATTAATAATAGTTTAAAACAAAAACAAAACAAAAAATTATTTTATTATCAATAAAATCATATGTAATATAAGTAAATATTGGTAATAGAATCGTGTTTGTCATTATTATTTCAAAAGATAGATAATATATTTTTTTTATAAAATAAAATTGAAACATATATATATATTAAAAAAAATAATCTAATATAATCACAATAATAATAATAAAAAAAATTTATATAATTCAAAATAAATGCTATTATAAGCGGTAAAAAATAAAATTTTCTTTTGGTGTGAAATATAATACTCGAGAGAAAAAAATCTTAAGTTTTTGTTGTTTTGTGCTTAAAGTCATATAACTTTTTTTTCGTTGTATTCAATAGTCAGATACCGCATATGTATAGTAATTTTATACATATATATATATATATATATATATATATATTGCATTGAAATACTTATACAGTGTATATCATAAGTTATAATGGATTATAGCGTGTTTTTTTGTGTGTGTAGGCCATACATAGTATAAATATTTCTATGATATACCGTATAATACACATACATATTCATTTACTTTATACAGTATATATCCATATATACATGACATGATAGGTCATCCATTTGCCAAACATATGTATGTTGTGATAGATTGGCTTTAACTCATTTGTCGACTCCCATAGTTATTTAATACATTATTTTTATAGCAATTTTAATAGATATACACATTGGCATATGTATAGCTTATGTAGAATAATGTATAATGTCTATTACCAGTTGACTAACAATAATTATATTTGTCTTATCAATACTACTCTCTCTCTCTCTCTCTCTCTCTCTCTCTCTCTCTCTCTCTCTCTCTCTCTCTCTCTCTCTCTCTCTCTCTCTCTCTCTCTCTTAAAAATAATAATATAATGTCTGAGAATAAATACTATTTTTTGAAGATGGATTGCTATTAAATAATATAAGCTAATAATAATAATAATAATAGACAGAAAATAGTACAAAATAACTATTATTAGTAAGATTTTTAATTTTAAAGACCTTTTTAACTGACTTTCTCTCTCTCTCTCTCTCTCTCTCTCTCTCTCTCTGAAATATTTTAGAGATCATATGTTTCACTCTTTACATTATTAAGTTTTTTTTTAAAAATAATATATAATTTTTTTAGTTCTCAAATTAGTTGTGTAGAGTATTATTATAGTTATTATCAGTTTAAAAAAAACAATAATAAATTATTAGACAATGTTTGCTGTGAGCGATAGAAGTAATGTTCATAAATTGTTGAAACAAACAAAAAATACTATTACCGACAATACACAACACTAGAAGCACAGTTGGTTTGGTTTGGTGTACACTATTGGGACAGTGAGCTCATCATACCCTGTCTACTACTATTGTCTTAAAATTGGGAGATTTAAAAAAACCTTATAGTAGTGTTAAAAGGGGATTATATAACCCGGGGCATTTTTGTAAGAGCACACCATTTACCAGTTAGACTGTGTCTATCTTTAGCTACATGTGCACTACATTGTACACACACACACACACACACACACACACATACATACACACAATTAGTTTGTTAATGAAATATAAGTACAAAAACAGCGGAAAAGGTTTTTTAAAAACAAATTTTGTTTTTTAGCTAATAATATGTTTGATAAATACAGTGTTTAAAACATATATAAGAGATAGTCTTATAATTACTAATGATTATATACATAGAGACATATGTTATGGCGATAAATACTATTTATATAGATATATATAAATTATTTTCTATGCATAAAAACAATAATTAGAAATATATTTTTTCTAAGTTGCAAAAAATACCATTTTTCGGATGTTTTAAAATTTTATAGTATATTATTAGATACTGTATATAAGGTTATATCAGTTTTATTAAATGTATTATTTGATAAACACATACGTAAAAATGCATTGCATGATTTAGACAATTTATTGGTCTATAAAAAATATTACAAAATTACTATACCTATGTGTATGTATGTTTGGACAAAAAAATAACCTAGTCTAAAATATTGCATAAAATTATATGTGAATATAAATTATATATATATTTGTCTATTAAAGAGTGAAACTATGTATTCAATTATTGTGATGTAATTATATAGATATAACTTATATAACAAGATTATTGTGTGTATGTGTTTGTGTTTGTAATAGACATTAACCATGCAGTCAATTGAGGGTTATAAATACAATAGCTTAGCTAGCACAATTCAATTATTAGATTATCACACGTATGTATAAATTAAATATCTACTATGGTATAATGTTTATTATGGACAGGAAAATCAACTAAACAAAAATAAAAATAACAATAATAACAATACATAAGAAAAAATTTCAAATAATAATTTTGTATCATATATTGTAGTTTATATTTACAGTATATACAGTATATATATATATTATTAACATGTGTGAGAAAATGTTTGGCCAATTTTTTTTTATGGATAATTCATATATTTTTATTATAATTTATAGATATATAAATATTTTTTTATAGACAGTAAAAATTTTCAATTAACATTCACTGATTATTTATTGGCCATAATTTTTTAGCCTGCTGTTAGCTAGTTAAGTTTTTATTTTTTTTAATTTTCTTATTGTTGTTTTGTTGAATTATGCATTATTTGTTTGTTTTTTTTGTTATTAGAAAACGTACAAGTTGATTTTTATATTGTGTGTATAATTTTCAATCGATAAATGCATAGATTATTATTATTTATTTTTAAAAAACTATTTTCTATAAATAATACGAAAATCCTTTTATTGCATAATAAAAGATGATATCAACAACAATAGCTATAATAATCTGTTTTTTATTGTTCAAAATATGGTAAACGTTATACATATATACTTATAATATATAATAATAATATATAGAAATTTATTTGGAAATAAATAACAATAAAACTTAAACTCTTTAAAAAATTCAAATAAAAAAAAGTGTACAACAAATGAAATGTATGTATGGTTTGGCAAATTGTGTCTCACTTTTTCTCTTTTAAATGAATGAGAGAAAAATATAAAATTGATTTCAATTTTGAAAACTATTTGTCAGTCATGTATCTAAATTCACTGTCTGTAGTATACAGTATAATAGCGCACCGGTATGTGAAATGTCTGTATGTGTTTGGCATCACTTATAACATCATCTCTTTTGAATTTTTCAATATATATATATTGTATTATAAAAAAAAATCTAAATGCTTAACACAACAGTAATAACATCAACAACAATAACAATAAATATTTGTAATTTTTGTATTGAATTGTATGTACAAATAGTTTATATCACATACACAAAAAAAACTAAAATTTACAAAATATTTTCCACAAACATTATGAACATTATTTTATAAAAGATTTTATTTTATAAAATTTTTTTTATATAAAAAAATCTTTTTTATTTGATATGGGATTCACCACTGGTTTTACACCAAACTATTTCATACACACATACATACAGACACAGAGACAGAAAATTTGAGAGACGGATCTAAAAGAGAGAGAAAGAGAGAGAGAAATTGAAAAATATTTTTCAATTAACTCGACAATTGAAGCGAAAGATGCATTCAATACTAGGTTTATAATACTATAGATATACATACATATTAGACTTACATACCATCACATATATCTATATATATATATATATATATATATATATATATATATATATATATATATATGTGTTTGTATGTTTACCACCTGAACCCCCTCCCAACCAATTGCTTAACAAATTTTTTCTAACTAAAAATTTCACTGTCTAATACTATTGTCTATTTTTTTTTGAATAAAAAACAAATTTTTTGAAAATTGTTTTATATATACAATTAAATTGCATAATACTTTTTGTGTATGTATTGTATAATGTATTTGTGATTTATAATATAAGTTTTATTTATAAAAAAAGAGACAAATAAATTTATTGTTATTGGTTTTATAACATTTAAATCTTAATTTATATACTAATAATATTTAAATGTATTTTTTAAATAAATTATATTCATCTTAATTAATATATTATATAGCAGTAATATAATATGGGCATATAATTATTTTTAAAAAATCAATAAAAGAAATTTTTTTATTCAATTATAACATATACTTGTAATACGTAAATAGTAATAAAAAAATGTTTTTAATACCAGATTATTATATAATTCAATAGTTTTACTTAAATAAGTATACATATAATAATAATTAAAAAAAAATAATTATGATAAATTTTAATTTCATTGTTAATGAAATATGTAATATTATATACATTATAGTATTCATGTATTATATATGTATGTAAAATAAAAGTTTAATCATAATTATAACAACAACAAAAATATAAATAATTTTTTTAAATAATATTACGAAATACATATATAATAAAATTTAATTTTTTCTAAATAAATAAATTTACTAAAACAATCAAAACAAACTATAACTTTATGGACAAATAAAATAAATGTTTTTTTCTCTATCATAAAGTTTAATAAATGTAATATTATTTTTTTGATATATCGCAGTATAAATTAGGAGCAAAATAAATAACAAAATTAAATGAATGATTTAACAAACAAAAACAAAAATCTTTATATTAAAATATGTAGAAAAAAATTGTATTTAAATTATTTTAACAGAAAATCATATCACAATGTTATGGCAATGTTAGGTATATAAGAAAGAAATTAAATCAAGTTTTTTGACCAAATATTGTAATAAATTAATGCTATAATAAAAAAACAAAAAAAAATTGTTTTTCATTACAATAAAATTAATGTCAAACATAAATAAAAGTTATGTTTTACTTAATTTACAGCCAAATCATTAAAAAATGTATAATATATATATTATTTTTGTTTTCTTTATTAGACTGTATTTACGGTACAATTAATTAATATAATAATAATATTTTTTCCCCATAAATTATATCTATATATATATATCCATATCCAACACACAAACATTTAGTATATAAATTTCATCAAAAATATTAACTAAAGTGTATTATTAAGTATTTTTCTATGTCTCACTCTCTATGGTATGTTTAATGCTTATATAAAACACATCTATATTGGCAATAAAAAATGTTTTTCGCTCTCTCTCTCTCTCTCTCTCTCTCTCTCTCTCTCTCTCTTAATAAGTATTATCATTAATTTAATGTCAAAATATTATGTGTGGTATACAGTATATATATAGTACTGTACTATTGTGATAATAGACATTCATATTAAATAACATTGGGTTATAAAAATTGACATTAAATTGTCAGTTAGGCTAATACACTGGTGTAGTTGGTGGTGTCGGTACTGTATATTATGGCACACATACATACACACACACACACACACACACACACACACACACATACTGTACTATTAATATTTAAGGCTCGGTTGGTGTGATTTTTATGATCATTTTGTCCACAACACAAAAAATATATAGCAGTATAATAAAAACTATTGGAGTGGTAGGCAATCACTGAACACACAAATAGTCAAAATTGATTTTTTTTGTGTATATTTTTCGTGTGTACTCCTTGTCCTCTTATTATATGGTAGGCACACATACTATTCCTATAGAGTCATCATATGTTTTTTGAGCAATTTATATATATATATATAATATAAGTTTAGTCAGAGAGAGAAAGATCAGGGGATAGCCCTAGAAATAGCATAAGTGCCACCGATTTTTCTATGAAGTGAATAAGTGATATATTCATTGTGTGTGCTCTCTCTCTCTCTCTCTCTCTCTCTCTCTCTCTCTCTCTTTAGTTATATTAAAGACTCCCTGTGCTCACCATTTGGCTATCCAACACTTAAATACACAACGTGTGGCCCATAAGGACTACCCAAATATGTGTTTATGCAATAAAATAAAACACTGAAAATAACTTATGTATAAAGTAATTCACCAAATAGTTTGTATGTATTGTTTAATTTGAATTGACTTTTTTTTGGGCTCTCATTCAAAAAAAGCACTACAAAACTAAAAAACTTATGACGAATCGAGTGCTTACTCTCTCACTCAGTCATAATATAGCCGTACCTTAAGGTTAGGGTCGAGAGTGTCGACCAAAATGAGAAAAAATATAAAATAATGCCATTTGCACTGTTAAGGGCCACCAACGATGCCAAATACCAGCACCCGGTGTAACACATAGTCACTAGTCTTGATATTAAAAGTGACTTTTTTTCGTTATATGACTTTCCAATGTACACACACATAGACATTCATAATATACCGGTGCATATCATATGTGTGCATATACTACTATATTCTGGTTTTTTATAACAACTATTATATGATTTGGCTATCTATGGGGAGAGACCACACTGGTATGTGTGACAGCCCGCACACCGGATGATAAGCAAAATTCACAAATATATATCATTTTATATTACGTTATGATATGATGTGATGTGAGAAAGATATTACTGTAATACTGTATATATATATAAAGGGAGGACATATCATATCGTATCATATTATTATAGCGTATCTTATTATATAAGAAACAACTAACTATTCAATAGTTTGATATATAAAAAAAATTTGGTTTTAATTTCTAAAGAATATCATTATTCATATTATTATGAAAATATTTATATGTTATTTATATATATACTGTATTTACTGTACAACCGTATAATAAATTTAATTTAAATATTTCTATTATATTTAAGTGTATATATAATTTATAAGGAATTGTATCAATCAAATATAAATTGTATTGAATATAATATTTTTTTATTAAATTATCTATTATATTATTTTTATTTTTTTCTATTATGATTTTAATTAATATGTTATTAATAAAAAACTATTTGTTAATATGTTTTATTTATTTTATTAAGTTATTTACTGATTATAAAAATAACATTTAAAATTTATTATTAAAAATAATAAATATAATAGATTATCAAAACAAATATAACAAATATTTATTACCCGGAACAGTATACATATATAAATTATAATTATTAATTATAGTAGTGGTTGCAAACTTTTATTATTGCTTTATTACTTTATTATTATTATTATTATTATTAGTAGTAGTAGTAATATTATAATTATTAAATAAACAATATGTGTGTATGTATTTATTTTTATCATATAATTTATATGTATGAACAATAATTGAAAAAAATATAATATTTAAATTTTATTTTTCTTAAAATGTCAAATCCTATTTGAATATCTATATTAAGCAATCATTCAACAATACAATAGGAATTTTTTTTTCTATATATTGAAAAACAAAACAAAAAAAATATATATACAGAATAAAATTATAAATAACAACTTGTGTGTCACAATAATAATCATAATAAATGGTAGTCTCTCTCTCTCTCTCTCTCTCTCTCTCTCTCTCTCTCTCTCTCTCTCTCTCTCTCTCTCTTTCATTCATTTAATTTACAGGCATTTGAAAAACACAGTCATATACAGTATATTGTGCTTAAAAATTGCATAATGTCTTTATATACTGGTATCGTCAGCATTCAGTATCAAAATACCTGTTGATTCAATAGTGGAACGGTATATATACTGTATATATATATATATAATAGATAAATCATAAGAGGAAAGGGAATACTGAGACATAAAAAAATGTGTATTTTAATAGAAATATAAGAAAATTCAAGAGAGAAAGTGGCTAAAAAAACCTCCCAAAAAATTATATATATATTATAGAGACTGTATATAAAGTCTCTATAAATATAAGAAAGTTTACAGTGATATGACAAACCATACTATTAGCACACAAATGTCGTCATACATGAGGTGTCGGTATTTTTCATTTAGTTTTTTTGGGAGTTTTATTTGCCGCACAGGTATTCACATTATATTGTGCTATAATTTTATCCTACTATCTCTCTCTCACTCACTCACTCTCTCCTTATTTCACATATATTATTATTATAAGTCAAAGATTTTAAAACTAAATTACTTTTTTTTTTGCTTTATATGTGAACACAAGGGAATGGATAAACATTTTTTTTGTATTTAACCAAAAAATTGACATTGATGACATATTTAGCATATTGAAGTATTACAATATTTCTATAGTATTGTACATGTTTTAAATAAAATAATGACTTTATAATCGCAAAAATTATTTAATTAGAAAAACTTTCGTTAAAAATTGAAATGTTATTTATTAGTTGACATATAAACAGTATATATTGTATTGAATATTAACTTTTAACCGGCGACTAATGGGCTGACTTGAACTTTTGCGTAAAGCACCGGGAGTTCAGCGGGCTATTACATCAAGGCTTTTAATAATAATGCTTAAGCTCAATGAGAGAGGCACCGGGTGTATATTAGAGAGAGATTGTGTTATAATAATACCGGTGCTTAGTCATTGTGTGCCTCATAAATATAGATCTCAGAGAATATATATATATAAATAATGGGAATCAATGGTCATTGAGTTGAATCTGAAAAACACAACAACGATAATCATTTGAGTTGTTGGACCATTCAATGACACCACACATATACACATACACAGAGTCTGGGCACCGGTCAAAGTGATTGATATCTTAATGTTTTTGGGCCTTTAATGAGCCAAATGTCATAGTCTGTGTATTTGTGTATGTGTTGGCAAATGGCCCAATACAGGGATAGCACAGGTATATGGCTTATGTGTGTGTGTGAATAGATATATATTGTTAATAACCCTGATGGGTTAGGTTAGATTCAGGTAAAAGAGTGGAAATACGTAAGGAGAGTACTATGACTTACTATTTGGAAAAGATATTTTGTTTGGTGGTCCTCCTAAATGAGGGGAATGGGACACAACGGAAATGACTTTCATCGACTATAAGAGAGACCCTCAAAACAGACATTAAGTGTCGGTCGGTATTATCAATACTAAGAGGAAACAGTGGTTTGAGTGTTAAATATATATACAGAAACAAAATCATTATTTATTTTATGCAACAATTTGTGGAATATCTTTACATGACTTGGGAATAGATATACACTCTTCAATTTTGTCAGTCATATACTGTATACAGTATACTATCTATCTATATATGTATGTATGACTATCTTAATGACTATTTGATGTCTTCACTCAATTATTAACATCATTATTATAGTGGTGGTCGGTGCCACTTAAACTACCTGTGCGACATATGGTTATTATGTAATATAGATGTATGTGTGTATGTAAGGAAAGGGAAAGAAAAAAAGAAAGAGAGAGAATTGAGTGTAATTTTTATAGTGATTTACAGGTAATAATGACTGACTCGACAATTATCTCTCTCTCTCTCTCTTTCTCTAACTAACTATGGTATCATAAAAATAACATTTGATATAACACTATAAAATGAATAATCATTAATGTATATAATAAAAGATTGTGTGCTCTCATGAGAATCTCTATACACTTTTATTTGATGACAAATAAATAACACTTGAAAATAATATCTATTTTATATATCGTATACTATACTATAATATAATAAAAATAAAATAAGGAGATCACACACTTGTTGTTATGACTTAATTATTATTATCTTTATGGATACACATTCAACATATGGTAGTAATGACTTAAATAAAATTTAACACAACTTTATAGCTAAAAATAAAATAATCTGATAGATAATGTATTATTTATTGTATATCAAACTGTATGGTAAAAAAATCGTAATAATCTCATAGCACACACACAAATCAGTCATTAATTTTCAAACTATTGTATCAAATATAAGATGTGAATGTTTTCATACCGATTGTTTGAATCAATTGAAGAAAAAACTCAGTTTATATATAATATGACTAATACTTGAGATTTTCTTTATTTATTGGGATAAGTATGTGATAAACGATGAATGAATAGCACAGGGAGTTAGTGATCGAGAGTTTGTGTGTTTGTGTGAGTGAGTGAGTAATTGAAAGAAATTTTTGCTAAATAACTATTAAGTTAAAAATATCAATATATTTATATATTATATACAGTATAAATAGCTATTAAAAATAAACTATTGATAGCAGCTCTCTCTCTCTCTCTCTATCTCTCTCTCTCTCCAAATGGGATTAGTAATGGACAGACAATTGGAAAAAGAAAAATACTGTAAAATAGATTGTATAGTATATATAATAAGTGATTGAAAATTGATTTTTTCTCATTCAATTGGTGTCAAGTATTAGCTAAAAGTGAGTTAAAATAAGTACAGGGAGGGGAACTATACACACACACACACATGGAGGTAGTTGTTGACCTATGGGCCATAGGCTAAGTCTTTGTATCCATGTGTGGGGGGCATTGGTGTGGTGGTGGTGGTGCAGGTGTCGGTATACAAACATACACAACACAACTAATCTCAAATGGCAGTCATTTATTTCAATAGCTATGATTTGCTACCAAAAAAAAACTTATAATAACATCAAAAACTGCCAACAATTTTGAACGAACTTAAGGTGTACTGTATTTACAGACTAGAGCACCGGTATGTATGTATGTATGTATGTATCGAAACTGTATTTAAACAAAATTTTTAAAATTTATAAATATACAGCACTGTATGTGTCGGAGACATACAGTACAGTACATACATACCAACCAACAAAAATTTATGTAGACTCCTATGTAAACATTAGCTCAATTTTTTTTGTAACTATAGCTTATTTATTTGGTGTCTCAATAATTTTATTTTTTTTAAAGCCGACAGTGCTTTATAGGGATACACCAGTAGTAGTAGTGGTAGTTATTATTAGTGGGCGATGGGAACTGCCATCAGGCACTGGCATTCCTCTCAAGTTTATGTAATTTACTGTAATTTTTTAAAGTTTAAAAATAATATTTACATTAAAAATTCTACGTTTTTTTAAAAAAAAAATTAAATTAATAATGAATAAAACATTTTTTTTATTTACTATCGCTATATAAAATTTTCTCTAGATATGTATATTATTATTATTTTTTTGAAAATAATTATTAAAATATCAAATATAATTTATAAAAAAAATTACACTGACCCAGGCTATGACAAACATAAACTTGGTAAAAAATACTTTATAATGTAAAAAATTATTTAGTCATTATTATTAGATATAAGGTTAAATAAAATTAGTTATAATTTATAATCAATATGAGTGCAAATAAATAAATTGTTTTGAAATTATTATTTATAATTAATTGAAATAATACTATAAATTAATTATATTATATGGCAATATAGCACATCATAATTCAAATATGGACTAATTGAACATAAATAAGTTAAATAAAAAATAAATATATTAATAATAATGTCATATTTTATATGGCAATATGTTATAAAGTATATACTTTTATATAAAAATTAATATCATTATATTCAATAAAATTACATTGAATAATATTTACAACAATCATTTATTTTTTAATTTAATGAAATATATTATACAACAACAAAAATTAATTGTGATTATTAATCTAAAAATTGACAATTGATTAATAATATTACTGAACTTTATAAACATTTAACTTAATAAACAAGGTAATTAATTAAATATTTTTTTCATAAATACTAATTAATTAATTATCAATAAAATCATAGCATCATTGTTTAAGAAAAAAAACTATATAAACAGGATTATAATTATTTAAAATTTTAATCTAAAATATTGATTGAAAAAATTATTATTTTATTTTTTTTGCAAATTAATAGAAGAAAAAATCGCTAAATAAAAACAAAATGAGCAAGTTAATATTGTTAACATTTGCTATTATATTAGCAACATGCATGTTGTCCTGCATATCATGTAAGTGATTATTTAATTTGTTTAATATAAGATTTTTAATTATTATTTAATTTTTATTAAAAAAAATTACTATTATAATAACAGGTGAATCGGGTGAGTGTTCGTGGTATGGGACGGGATTGAAAGGGGCGCTGACGGCCAGTGGCGAAAAGTTTGATCCCAATGCTCTGACAGCAGCGCACAAAACATTGCCTTTCGGTACAATGGTTCGGGTGTCGTGCAATGGCCGTACAGTTGTTGTCCGTATTAACGATAGGGGACCGTTTGTTGCCGGACGTATACTTGACCTCAGTGTTGCCGGTGGTCAACAGCTAAACATTATCAATGCTGGTCTATGTCAGTGCACTGTTGATAAAGCATAACAACATCACACCCACCCATACTCACTGTAATGTCAAATCAATTTGAATTAATTATTATTCAATAATATTAAATTATTTTATTATATATAAAATTAGTATTATTTTATTTTTGTTTTGTTTTGTTTTTTTTAACTTAAAATAAAATTTATTCAAATATTACATTAGATTAATATGTAAATTTTTTTTATTAATGTTAATTTACTAATAAAAACATACTTTACTTTTTTTGTTTGTTTTAATTTCTAAGATTTGATGTAAAACATAAACATATAAATAATCTTTAGAAATAAGTTTCTTTAAAAAAATTTTTGAAATTTTTATTTTTTTCTGAAATATTTCCATTGAAATGATAGTTTATAAAAAAAAAATCTTAAATTACAGCATTTGATTAGATCTATAAATTTTTAAGAAATTTTATGTTAGATATATTACATCAAACTATATAACATATTTTATATTAACAAAAAAATATGTGTCTCAACTCATTTACTCTGAGATGTTTGAACACAGAAAAAAATCATAGTTTTAATTCATGGGATGTGTTATGGATGGTATAGTTAGTCAATGGGCCGTTCCCTATGCATCTTATATATAAATGAAACAAAATTTATTAAAAAAAAAACTATACTAACTCTTGTTATACAATTTTTTTAATAAACAAAATTTTTAAATATGCATTTTTAGTTAGTATTGTAAATGATTTAATGTAGATGTGTATCATATAATACCCCAAATATGATACGATATTAGATATATGATGTCAACATTTTTATTTTAGACAGGCATACAAGCCTTTATTTTATGCAAGCATTGCATCCTCTAAATTATGATAGAAGTGCTGGAAAGTGGTGGTCGTATTCAATGGTTGATTGCAAATATTATGTCATCCCTTTCTCTCACTCTTTTACACTCTCTCTCTCTCTCTCTCTCCTCTCTCTCTCTCTCTCTTCAAATGGTAATATTAAGTAATAAATATACGATATGTTAGACAAGACAGGCAAATATAAATACTTATCTCATATATACAGATATATATATAAATATAAATATATTTATATATAAAATCGAGAACCAAAGGAATGGGAGATAAACAACAACAACACTGAAATAGTTGTGAATATTATTATTATTATTACAACAACTAAAGGATAGAGTCGTAAATAATCTCATAGTTATGTATAGTTATATGTTTATGGCATTATCATTGCTTATCATTATTATTGTTGTTATTTCAATCGTTGACTCTTTTTTATTTTATTTCTATATTTCTATTATCTACTCGTATAACAAGGGATTATACCCGACACAGTGCGCCCCTTAATACATAACCTTTTTTTATAGCCCTTTCCTCCTATTTCCATTAAACACATATAGCGATGGTCATAAAAACAACAACAAAATAATAGTTATAAATATTATTATATAACCGACAGCAGCTTATTGTGTATATGTGTACATACTGTATGTATGTATGTGTGTGTATACCGATTACACCATCACTTGTTATAATCACTCAGTAATGTACTGAATATATATAAAAATAAAGTATAGACTATTACTGTATATCATACAAGTTATATAAAGTATTTTATGTGTGTATGTATGTGTACTGTATATTACAATAAACTATTTTACCAAAAAAAAAAATCTATGGGAATGTCATTAATTTTATTATTATTTTCATTTTTCTCTCTAACTATATATGTATTATACTGTAACATAAGCTAAGATAATATATGGTCAGGTAATAAAAACTAGATATGCCTATCGATTAACTCCTACATAACTTTGCTCTCTCTCTCTCTCTCTCTCTCTCTCTCTCTCTCTCTCTCTCATTCATTCATTCATTCATTCATTTACTCACTCACTCACTCACTTTTGCTATGATCTGTTATAAGTATCTATGACTTTATGTATATATAAATTTATATTATAATATATAGCTATTTTTCTTGTTATTTATTAGTTATTTATTTTCATAATTTCTCTCTCTTTCTCTCTCTCTCTCCCTCTTTCTTTCTCTTTAATCATTGATATTGTCGGCTCATATATCTATACACTATGACTGTCTGTGTGTGCGCCCCCTCCAGTCATAACAGATGCTTACCTTCTACCCCCTCTGAATGTCCCCCAATTAGAGTGAAAATTGCCAGCGCTTCCACAAAAACGGATCATTATTAAGATATATCCAAAAATGATAAATAACAGGCAATAATAATATTTATCGTTTGAAGCACTGGTATCTCACTATTTGATCAGACAATCATTGCATTAGTCTTTTATTTTTCAATAAGTCTCTCTCTCTCTCTCTCTCTCTCTCTCTCTCTCTCCCTCTCTCTAACTAACTAACTATCTATCTGTCCATCATTTTTCAAAAAATCTATCGTTACTGTTAATATTACCTGTAAATAAAGGAAAGTCATATATAATATATGAAATGACCATAAATAATATCAGTGTTGTTGTTGTGAAAACTACAAAACCAATAAATATCTACACATTTATAATATATATATATAATTCTGCGTACAATTCATTAATCCATAAAACTATTTACTTTATTGTTTGGTGTTTTTTTCTCAACTATACATTGCTATTATATTGAGTGTAATTTATGGCAAATGAAATTTCAATAATAGACTTTCAGTTATTTTTAAATTTATTTTTTTTGTCTCTCTCTCTCTCTCTCTCTCTCTCTCTCTCTTTCTCTCTCTTTGTTTGGCTCTCTTTTGTTTGTTTTTTTTAAATAATAGTAATAATAATAATATATCTCAATTCAATTCACTCGAAAAAATTTTAACTCAAAATAGCAAATGATTATTAAAAAAAAATAATAATAATACAAAACAAGCAAATCATTATTGTTTTGCCAAATAATACATTTATTATATTAATAGTATATAGTATACAGTAAATAAATTTAGAATTATTATTATGTTTGTATATAATAAATAAAATTTAATTTTTATGAAATGTAAAAATATGCTTTTATATTTGAACCAATAAATTATAACAATTATTATTATTGAAATACATATTTATATCTCTCAGTGTTATATATTTATGTATACTATAAGACATATGCCAGACATAAACGGATTAACTATTGTTTGGCCCTTTGACTCCCTCCCCCTCAAAAAAATGTGAAAAATAATAATAATAATATCTTTTCATTTTAGATGTAACACATAAAACACAACAACAAAACAATAGATATGCATTGATTTCGTGTATAATGTTATATACAGTATAATTTTATATATATATAACTATTTATTTATTATTTTTAAAGCAAAAAAAGTGCAAAAATAACTTTATTTAACAGCAGCTAAATATAAAAATAGCCAATAATTTTAAAAACAAACAATTGAAATGTACCATAAAAATTGATTTTGATTTAAATTTTATTATTTTTTTTTTGAGTACAACAGACTCGTGAAAACTAGTGTAAAATATTTTTATTAAATATAATTTTTTTAAAAATAATAATTTTAAAAAATATACACTTAAATATTTACACAAATTTTTATTTTGTCTAACAAAATGAAAAATCAAACACATATCTACTGTATTATGAGCACTGGGGGTAAATGAGTGTTTAGGGAGGACACTGGGAGGTTTTTAGATTATCAGCAATGCACACACACACACACACACACACACACACACACACACATTGAGTGGTAGCTAAAAAAAATATTAGGGATAAGCAAAAAGATATAGTAAAACATAGTAAGTGTGGACCAACTCTCTTGTGTTGACTAATAAAATAAAAGATTAATTTAAAGTCTAATAATACTATATGTTATAGTACTGTATTTGTGTAACAACAACAAAAAATATGTGTGAATACTAGTGTTGTTTCAAAAACTATATATATATTTGTGTGTATTTTTCACTTAAAAACATACAGTTTTAAAAAAATAGTTGACTCATTTTGATGTACAATATATGACTTATCTATCTTTTCACTCCTCTGTTTAAGTGCTGAGCAAAGAAAGCACTGTCAGATGAGATTGAGATGAGAAGAGAGAGAGAGAGAGAGAGAGAGAGAGAGAAAGAGGATCGGGAGTTAAGGATAGATATTAGAGAAGCAAATAGGCGTAACAGACAATCGGTATAAAACAGTATTGCAAACATTGGCTGAATTTTTTTTGAAGACCAACAACAACACCACCGAAACCAACAGATGTGACACTTTATATACCAAACAATTTATATCCAATAGATAGTTATATATATATATACTTTAGAAGTATTACTACATATTGTAAAATGTGAGGAACAGTATGTCTAGATGGTATGTGCTGTATATGAGAAACGATATTTACTTTGTGTGTACACTTAAAGAGAGAGAGAGACTTTAAATATATTCTCTCTCTCTCTCTCTCTCTCTCTCTCTCTCTCTCTCTCTTTCTCTAACTCTATGGTACTTTAGAGAGACATTGAAAACAACATAAACTCCAAATAACGTTAAAAGTATTGTTGACTTTTTGGATTTAAAGAGGAAATGTAAAGAAAAACATTAAAAACTCAAACACTATTTGTATTTATATATATATATATATATATAAAAGGCACTGAATTCTCAACAGAATCTAAATTCTGTCAAATTCTCTCTCTCTCTCTCTCTCTCTCTCTCTCTCTCTCTCTCTCTCTCTCTAGTATTGATTAGTTGAGTGCCAGTAGTACTAGAAGTGGTAGTTATATAAATAAAAGCATTAAAGCAATAGTAGAGAGAGAGAGAGAGAGAGAGAGAGAGAGAGAGAGAGAGAGAGAGAGAGAGAGAGTTTTAAAGATATTTATATAATTACGAGTCTTGTCGTGTAATGTAATGCAATGTACAGTAATCTAATGGCACACACAAAACAAAACACCATTTATATCATTATAATATGTAAAGTATTGTATTTTATACAGTATTGTTACTATTGATTAACTGATTACTATTGTAGAGTGAGTAAAGGGAACCGGAGGAAAGTCATACAACTACAACAACACAAATTCATTTGCATATATACAGTATATTTAGGGAATGAGAGACATATATACATGAATGACACGTCATGTATTTATATAAGATATTATTATTTAGATGTATATATCGTATATATATATATTGGAAAGTTTAGCTCAAAATTAACTTATTGTTAAACCATAAGCCATGAGATTTTTCTCTCTTTCTCTCTATTATTCAATTGAACTGTTATATACTGTATGTCTGTCTGTATGTCTCTCGACTCATGTAATGGATTTGAAAAGCATTTACATTATATTTTACTTTCATCTTATATATTAACTCACACAAGAGATTATAAGATATATATTAAATGAATTAAAGATATATATATATATATAGAAAGAAAGAAAGAAAGAAAGAGAGAGAGAGAGAGAGAGAGAGAGAGAGAGAGTAATGTTGTATGCATTTTGAATAAACTTTATCGATATCTAAAGTTTATATGAGAAAAGACAAATTAAATAATATAATAATAGAAAATTACTAATGGCTTACAATATGTCTTTAAGATAGTAGTAAATAGTAAAATCGGATTTTAAATGTTTTCAATGGAAATAATGGCAAAAGATTTTCATATAGTTTAACAATGCATTTAAATCTCTTTTTTCAATTCATTTGACTAATAAACTCAATAATAATAGTAGTATTTCTTAGAAAAGCTTTCTCTGTGTGTAATACTAATGAATTGTGTTATTATTATTACTATTACTATTAGAGACACATAAAAATCTCTCCAAATATAATAAAATATTATATTAAGTACAATATGTACCGACAGTATAGTATTGTACAAGTAATGTATGAAATGTAATGTCACATACCGTACAAATTAACATTGATTTAAAGTATTATTATTATAATAATTATTATTAGCTAATATGGAAAACTGTTTGCTCTATATTTTTATTAATAAAAATAATAAAATCTTTACTCTAATGTGTCTAAAAAATTTTAAAAAGCTAATTTCTAATGATTATTATTATTATAATAAAATTTTTATACTTAAAAATTATGTGAACTTATTGTATATATTAAATATATAGTACATACTTTTCTCGCTAATTTATAGTTAATGTTTGCATATTTAATTTCCCATGAGTTTTATAATGTACAGTACATTTAATATATATAGATTATAAAGTTAGTATAAATACTGTATATTATTATTATTATTATTATTATTATTATTATTATTACCTTATATACTACTGTATTTATATATAATCAATAATAGTATTAAAACAACTAAAGATAATTATTTGAGTGTATTTTATTAGTTCAAAAAAAACTTTTTTATTTTATTAATAATAACACAATAGTAATAATCAGTTTTAAAATTTTCAAAGATTTTCAAATTATTGTATTTGTTTTGAGAAAAATAATATAAGATTTATATAATTTTATAATTTCTTTTTACAAAAAAATTTCTAAATACATTGAATTTTGTATATTTCAAAAAAATAAAATCTTATTAAACATATATATAATGTAATGTTAAAAATAATAAAAATATCACTTTTCTATGCTTGAAATACATTTGAAATACACATATAAAATTTTTAGTGACATAACAATTTTCTCTTAACTTTAAACTAATTAAAACAGGATTTTTCTGGCATACATGTGCTTAATAATGCATAATATTATTAAAAATTTGTTAATGGCATTCAAATATTTCTACATATCGTATATCTATTATATAAATTATATCACACATACATACATACAGTACTTATAGATATATTATAAATTATATGTACTTTCAGAAAGTTATGTACGAAAAACTTATTAATTACATTACAGGAATGTGTTATTATAAATTTGATTTCAGTCAAAACAGCCGTACATTTTGATGGTTGAGACACTGATTCATGGCTTAGTTATGCATATTTAGAGGAACAGGAGATTCATTGGTAGAAGAATATGGATGAGCTCATAGTCAATAATATACATATATATAAATATAATTTTTGTTGTTTATTATTATGATGTGTGTGTGTGTGTGTTTGTTTGAGGAAAGGGGTCGTAAATTTTTTGGGGGCAGATGTTTGGGTAATGAGTTGAAGACAGAAATATTATAATATTATATATGCAATAAATAGTAGTTTTCATGTGAATTATTAAGGGATTTTTGGATACTCAGTGTTTATATAATAATAAATCTATTGGACAACAGCTTAGTTATGAATACTATATATATACTGTATAATAATTTATATGTATATATATATTGTCTAAAGTAGAGGACTGATAGCCAAATGTGTTGGCATTAAATAACTAAACTCTCTCTCTCTCTCTCTCTCTCTCTCTCTTCTGTTGATTGTCTGCTGATATATTCAGATGGTTTGTTAGCAATGGACAGTTAGCTCTAGTAGTAAACAGTGCAATACACACATACACACACGTGCTTATCTAATGTTGTGCACACATAGGAATTATTATTATTATATATAATATATGATATAAATATATATATATAAATTTATTTTTTTTCTTTACCCAAATATCGTAAGCCCAATGTTTGTATGAGGTATTGCATCCAAACATTTTTGCTTTTGATTTATTAGATTAGTATTAACTGGTGAATAAATATATTTATATATATAATATATATATATATATAAATATCACTCACATATATATTTCATGTGTCTAATAGATGTGCACTAAATCTGTTTTGAGAGAAAAGCCTTAATTCACATGAGAGAGAGCACCGGGAGGAGAGGCAAAACCACACGCGAAACACATTTTGGAGATTAAATGTTTGGCCAAATGAAACAACACATACACACAAACACACATAGAATAGTCGGTTATATTGAGAAAAATCAAATCAAACGCTAAAAATACTTTACCCTTAAGTGAGTCCAATAATGAGAGAGAGAGAGAGAGAGAGAGAGAGAGAGAGAGAGAGAGAGAGAGAGAGAGAGAGAGAGAGAGAGATCGTCTTAAGTGAGATAAAAGTGTCTCTTAAAACATCAGACTAATGGTGTGACCACTACTACTACTACTACTACTACTACTACTACTACTGGAAATGGATGGTTGTCTAAATGGATGACCAAATGGATGGACACAACTACTACTTAATTATAATATCGATTAATAATATATGAATTACATATATTTATGTGTGTTTTTTTTATTTTTATTTTGAGCACTAAGTGTATGTGCTTTTTGAGTCAGAAAAAATACATTATGAGATAAAAAGAAACTATTTTTGTATATAATTTTTTAATAATCTTTTTTTACTTGAAGAAAACATATTTTTTGACCAAAAAAAATTACATGAAAAATACATTTTTATTTATTTAGTAAAACATTTTCCTAAAAACATAAAGATATATATACTGTACTGTATTAATAATACTATAATAACAAGCGATCAAAAATAAAATTATTATTGATTGAAAAATATGATTCATAATAGCTTTTCAATGCACTCTTATCTATACTTTTTAAGTGATTAGTAATGCATAAAAATGTTTAAGTTTTTAATACATTTTAAAGATAATTTTTTTGGTCTCAAATCTGTTAATGTGTTTTAAGTCTACTATTAGCTACAATGACCCCACCTAACAATTTATTTATATATATATATATCAGTAAATAACACGACTGTTTTAATTTTAATGGTCTCCAACAAAATTCTAGACATTTGAGATATTAGTTGAGAGGGACAGTTGGATATGTCAATGGATGTCAACCGCAATTTGAAACATAAACATAATGTCAACAATTTTTCCAAACCCTTCGGGCACTACATTGACATTAATGGCTGTGTTGTACTGTTTACAGCCATAAAGGACTAAATATGACTATGTTATCAATGAGATTCATACAGAGCACCAGTATGTTTGACATGTTATGTCCCCAATGAGTCCCGACAGGAGAGGGAAAGAGAGAGAGAGAGAGAGAGAGAGAGAGAGAGAAAGAGAGAGAGAGAGAAGGAGAGAGAGCACTGGTAGGCAATTGCTACACAAATAGTTGATTCATTAGAAGTATTTTGCGTGCCTTTTAAGGGAAGATCTAATAAACAGATTACTTACTAATAATATATAGAAAACTATTTGGTTTTTCACTTAATGGTTGGCATTCATTGAATATCGACTTTAAAATTATTCAAAAATAAAAGAAAAAGGAGAGACAACTAGATATAGATAGCCGAGTAAGTAATGACTGAACGATATTCATGGGTCCATACAAGTAGTTAACAGATGAGTTAGTTTTTTTTAGAGACAAACAGCACATATACTTGTAGAGAAGGCACTGGTAGGCCATGAATTACTCGACCCATTCGTGAAATGGTGTTCTCACATCGTTATCAGATCCCATTCCTCACTCTCTCTCTCTCTCTCTCTCTCTCTCTCTCTCTCTCTCTCTCTCTATCATTGCATTTAAAAATCACGAGAGTTTGTGGACAAACATAAGCCAAGCATTTAAAAAGACACGATTTTTTATTTATATTTTTTTCGTTGAAAAAAAAAATAAATTCTGGTACCAAATGATGCATAAACTGTCCCATAGTTTCCTAATACAAATAAATATATAAATATATCCCATATCAAAAGCAACCAAAGCAATAGGCCCCGAGCCCCTCATGTATCATATACATGTACGTACAAGACCTACCAGTGCTTCAAACAAAAATTAAAACGAGTCCTCACTTTCATAAGGGAAATACTTTGAAGAAAATTAAATCAATCGTAAAATCAAGTGATTTCGGTGTAGAAGAATTGGCAGATTAAATGACAAAATGGTATCATTGTATTACCTATACGGCTATACCTATGGCCATACCTCTAGAGAGCACCGGGACCATTTAATCAGCACATTTCTCAAATTGGTTTACCACCCATTAAGGAGGCATTCAAAACTCTCTTGATTTTATTGTCCCCCAACTCTTATTTATGCCGTTCCCTATCTTTCTTTATTATTCAAACAGTTTTTCTACTTATTTTACAATACAATTGATTGATTGATATACCGTACTCTTTGGTTTGGTCTCTAATGGACGGGTAAACCAATGCATATATTAGAAAGAAAGAGAGGACAGTCATATAAACACCCGGTGACCCTGGTGTGATTATCCAAAATAATGCTTAAGTTCATTTATCACCTGAACACAGCTGCCTGTCCAACGAAAATGACTATATATAGAGCACTGGCCTATGAATTATAGCGGTTCAAGCAAAATGTGAAACTATTGACACACAATGAGCCCCCGCACCGAAACCTCCCCTTCCCATTCATATTGCTTATAAGTGACCGACACTTTAATACACTCACACACCAGGGGTGCCATTGGAGTACAATAGTATGAAGGGGGTCGGTATATGACATTAGGCCATTACGCTATTGACCCCTTCCACTACATATTTACAATAGGAAGGGGACCATTGAGAGCACTGGTATATAAATATATAGTATTAAAGATAGAGAAAGAGTGTATTTGGAAAGTCAAATGTGTGTATAAATAAAGTGAAAGGTTTTTCTGGTTTTTAAGAGAGAGAGAGAGAAAATTTTTCAACGAAATTGTTGATTACAGGGAAACGAGTGTGTAGTATAAGTGTCATTGAGTTGTTTGAAAGGGGGAACTGCCTAATGAAGGCACCGGAATGTGAAACCACTCATTTTCAAAGTGTTTTTCAATCCTTTCAATTTCATTCAAAGTCATATATATATAAATAGTTATATATAATAATAATAATAACGTCAAAATCAAAGACTAACTGACCGTAACTATTATTAGTCAAACACATACACATATATATTTATACACAAAATTATACATAATATATACTGCATATATACCAGTGTTCTCCAGCACATCGATGGTGTATAAGTTATATTATAAACTCTATAACCCTTTTTCCACACACACACACACACACACACACACACACACACACACACACACACACACACACACACACACACACACACACACACACACACACACACACACACACACACACACACACACACACACACACACACACACACACACACACCCCGACAGTGAAACCAGTTGTTTTGGTACAAACATCTAAATGACTACTTTAATAATCAAATACAACTATTGATGACTTTTAGGGCTAATCGCTAGTATTTGGTGTGTGTGTGCAGTGCACCGGGATGTTAATGTGCGGATGCGATCGACAATTGACTTGGTGTGTGTGTATAATATACCGTATACTAATGTTTTATTTAATTAAAGGGTTGGTGTATAGCATATGTATTTATTTATGAAATAAATTATAAGAGTATAACTATTGATTGAGAGGTCATGTTTGACCTAAAAATTATAGGCTTTCCTCTTAAAGTTGAAATACTAAGAACTGTTATATTATATGTCAATTGTATACTTAAAGTCATCTTTAGCTTTGATATCAAAATGATTTTTTTGTGTCTGATAATAGTTTTATATAGTATTTTATAATTATAAGTATTATAATATAGAAAAAAATAAATATAAAGTTTCAAATTTTGTTTGACATTGAAATTTTTAAGTTTAAATATATTAAACACATTGAAAAAAAATAAAATACATTGAGAGCATAGATAAAAATTTATTTTTTCATAATAATAATAATAATCCTCTAACAAACACACAATTCAATTGATTGTTAGTTCACTCAATAATAGACATTAAGTAGTATTAATAAATAATAATAATATTTTTATAACTTAATAATTGCCTAATAACTATATACATGTTATATGCTATTGAATTTTATATTATTAAAAAGTTTAAGTGAAAATTTTTTGACATAAATATTTTTTTTTAGTTGTATTTAAATATTTTATTATCATTATTTTTGTTTTTCAATTCATGGCTTAATTTTATAATAACAATTGAAATTAACTTATATTAGATTTTTTTGGTTTAAAAATTAACAAACAAGATAAATTGACACACAAATAAATATATTTATATTAATATACAAATTTTATGCCACTTTACATATTTTAAAATTTTTAATACATCATTATTACACATTATTAATGCATTATTACATCCAACAAAAAAAATTAAACCACAAATTTCTCATAACTTAAGAAATACTAGTGGTTTGATATATTTATTTTAAATATATTGTATATTCAAAAAAAAAATTTATGAAATAATCGGTGAGAAAATGTGTGTTAAAATAAATCCAATTAATATGTGAAGTGAAAAAACAATTGTTTTGTTTTTTCATAACATTTTTTATATAGCAATTGTTTTTATTGGGCTTTTACTTGACCTCAAAAGCTTATATACAGTATATATCAATATTTATATACATATATATATATATATATATATATATATGATATGAGAGAGTTATATATATAAAGATTTGTGTTTTGTTTTAAATAGTTTTGTTATTTGTTTTTTATATTTCACAGATTTTTATGTCTCAATAAGCATTTGTCAGCCATTTGTTATTCAATATAAAATCCATAAAAAAAATATTCTCCACTCTTATCTCAAATCCTTGTGTTTTGTAATAGTTTTATATCTTATATAATGTTTGGTTCATTAAACAGAGAGAGAGAGAGAGAGAGAGAGAGAGAGAGAGAGAGAGAGAGAGAGAGAGAGAGAGAGAGAGAGAGAGACCAGGATTTTAGGATATAATGTAACAATTGATAGGAAAATTAGGTTTGTTATCTCAAAATATTAATACATAAATATAATACATATGTTTCTCTATGTATGTGTTTGTGTGTTTGTATATAACAATCCGTAAAAAAATTTAAGCATAAAATTGAATGACAAATAAGGGAGAAATTATATTATTTTTTGTATTTCATATTATATTATAACAAATGCCAGACATTGAAAACAATGGACTTATATAGTCCTAGATTTATATCTCAAGCGTACATACATTACATATTAATATATTATAAATGTAATATTTTTATTTTTTTATACCGTACAGTAATCACAATATTCATATACAATGTTTGTTTGATATAAACCATTAAACCATTTATTGACAATACATTAAATGCTATTTTCTCTTTACTCTCTCTCTCTCTCTCTCTCTCTCTCCTTCACTCACTCACTATTACGTAAACAATGAATGGCAGATAATATAATAATATAATATATTGGTATTCATTTAGAAATATAACTTTTCTTTTTAAAAAAAATACGGCTCACTATTCCTACTATACAAACATACATATAAATAGTTATACATCAGTATAATAGCATAAAGCAATGGAAAATTGGATTAAATGAAAGACACAATAGAAAAGTTATATATAAATAATTTTTTTTCGGTAAAAATGGCTTTACTTTTTGAGAAATCCATAGCAAATCTTATTTGTGTGTTTATATACAGTGTGTGTGTGTGTGTTGTGGGGAAAGGCATCCCATCTCTCCTAATGTATTTTCCTTCAACTATAGCTGTATTTCTGAATGTTTGTGTTGTGTTATACAACACATTTTGTTTTGGGTTCCCAAATGATTGTGACATTAGAAACAATGACTTAAGCCATAAAAACTAAAGACATTGGATATACAGTACATATGAGAAAGCTTTTTAAGACAATAAATAATACCATTATGTTATATATAATGTATATATTTACTATATATATATATATATATATATATATATATATATATATATATATGTGTGTTATAGAATAAGAAAAAACATATGCAAAATAATGGTCAGTCATTTAAATATATAATACTGTATTTCAAGTGATAGGGTTATTGTCGTAGACATTGATAAATAAATTTCATGTATAATGAAAGTGAAAAAAAGTTTTTTCTTTTTGGTTTTCTCTTTCAAAACAATATATTAATGCGTTAATGAAATTCAATTATTGCAACAGAAAACCACATAATAGTATTATATATTAAATTTTTTAAAAAAGCAATAGTACTGTATATACAGTATATAAAAATATACTGTATTTTGTTGGATATGATGTGAGAAAAAACAATGTTTCAATTAGGAGACAACTCTTTGTTCACACCAGTGAAAAAAAAGTATTTTTTTATTCATTGAAACACACGTTATATCATTGTATTTATACTTAGATTTTGTTGTTGTTGTTGATGTTAATGATATTACATGTAAAATAATAATAATAATATGTATATACAGTATATAGTAAAACAATTTATGGGTCTATGAAAGTGCAATGGGTGTACATATTGTTGTTGTTGTTGTTGATTATAATGAGAGGTTAAAAATTGGTAGCTAATGTTAGATTTTAAAATTTATATATATACTGTATATATATATTTAGCTAATTATAGCTAACATTTTTTAAGTCATTAAAAAAATTTGTTGCTTTTGGTTTTTTTTCTAAATTATATTAAAATTATTGTTTGTTAGCAACCCTTTCTCTCAAATGTTTATTTCATTGCATATATATTAACAAATTAATACATATTTTTTGTTTATCATTAACTTATTATTATTATTATTATTATTATTATATCTTATATTCAAAATATGATAATATTATTATTAGTTGAAACAATACACTTATATTATATATAATTTAAATGATAGTATATATATACACACAGACATATGATTTACATATTTTTATCTTTTATTAGTATATAATTATATTTCGTAACACATATTATTCACTTGAGTGTGTGTCTCATATTATATTATATATCATATTATATGCTAATAATTAACAGCTTTATTACGATTATGCAAAAAAAACCAAAAACATAAAAAATTAAAATCTTTAATAATATATTTGATGATAAAAAATGAGTTTTTTAGTCTTTCTCTAAATAGGCTTATAATGTATTTCAATAAAAAGTTTATTATTGCTTAAGAAAACATTGAAATAATAATAATATATTATAATATTGTAAATTTATGGTTAGTAAACACATGTGTGTCTTCACAAAAAAATAGGAAAATCTGTCATAATTAAGATATTTTCAAATAAAAATTTGTTTTAAGCCTTTAATTTCCACAAAAAAACACTACAGTATCTAATGTATACTATAATGTCATTTATAAGGCAATTATTATATAATAATGATAGTGTGATAATATATCTATAAAATAAAAGTTAAAAATTCAAGTGACAATTATTTTATTTGGCAAACAAATCACACTTTTTTGTATTATTATTATTATTATTACAAAATACAATATTGTGTTTTTCACTTTATGTTTTTTGTCATATTTATTAAGCTATTATAGTCCATGTTTTCTACAACTAATAATAATAATAATAATAATAATAATATTGTATAATACTATCACTACTTGTAACTATCAAAACCAACTGGAAATAAAATATATATATATATATATATTTAGACATATGAGTTGACATTCATGTTGAATACCAGTGCCCAGGATATGGATGTACTGTAAAGAATAGAATAGTTTAATAGATATATAAATTGAATCATTAATACAAACGGCGTGACAAAAATACAGACAATAATATAATAGTAGAGTAAAGTAAAGTAAAAGCGAAACTAAATTGATAGCAAAAATAGTGTATTTGAAGTCAAATAAAAAAGTAATTTTTTATATTTATATATATATATATTATATAATATACAGACAATATTGTATATATCAGTGTTTAACATTATATATTAAATCTAAATTTGTTTTATTAGTTATAAGTAAATTACATTTGACATAACACGACTTGAAGGCATTATTTATATCAATGAAAGAGAGAGAGAAAGAGAAAGAGAGAGAGAGAGTTAATTTGTGTCAATTGATGTCTAACAAAAAAGGACAGGAATTTCATTTTTTACATTAATTTATTTTTCAAATAAAATTTATATACTATAATAAAAATCTATTAAATGAATGAAATTGTATACTATAATAATAATGATAATAATCATAATCATAATCATCGTCATAATAAAAGTGACTAACAATTTGTGTAATAAATAATTTTATTTTTTGATAAAACCATTACTGAATTTAATTTAATAATTCATTTCCGATTTTTTTTAAAAGTTGAATTTTTTGTATGTATATAATATATCTAAAGATTTGTCGCAAATTGTGTGTATTGTATACAATGAAATCAATGTATCAATCATTGAATGGACACATGAAAAGTCAAATAATTGTTGAAAAAATAGTATTTATAATGGATATAAACTTAAAATACAAATATTTTTAAGTGTATACAAAATAAAAATTGTTTATTTTTGGCCTAAAAATTTTGTATTCACTGACTGTAATGTCTATTGAATTTTATTTTATTTTTTATTGAATAAAATGACTTACTTTTGTGTGTATTTATTTAAGTTTAGTTATTGTGAACAAATAAAAGCCATTGTATTTGTGTAAACTATTTATTTATTATAAGTTTTATTATTATTATTTTTTTTTTTTTGAAAAAAAGATATGATATATCACTTTAAAAAATAGTCAGTTGACTGTTGTCTACGAGGGGTATAATATTTATTTTTTCACGACTACTCCCTTGTTATTGAATTTTGTAAATTTAAAATATAATATTTTCAATGTTTTTTCACAAAAATTTTTTTAGTCTATTTTCTATATTTAAGGCAAATATTTTATATATTTTTTTTTAAAAAAAGAAACTAATAATTATATAGTGTTTAACATTGTTTCTAATATTTTATTTTTACTCAAAAAAATTATTTATTATATATTAGTACATATACTGTATAAATACTAAATATTTTATATTTAAAATCTTATTTTTCTGTGTCTAGTATTTAAAAAATATATAATTTGATTTAAAGTTGTATTTAAAATATTATTCATTTATTCAAGGATTTTTATAATATTTATTAATAAAAATTTTCATATAATAAAATCTATTGAAATGTAAAATTGAATTCAAAAAATATACTTAACTTTGAATATATTTATAAACAGATATATCATTTTATAAATATAATGTAAATATTATAATGAATAACATTGCGATTCTCTGAATATTGAATAATTGAATTCAATGAAAACAGAAAAAATAGTCTAACAAATATTACTAATAAAATAATTAATATAAAAAACTATGAAATTGGAAAAAATTAAATACATTTTTTAAAAAAAATACTAAATTCTTAGCTTAGGTATGTGTATGTGTGGAATGGGATCTAGTTTTTCACAAATAGGTTTCTGATGGTTGACTTAAAGTACTAATGGATTTTTGAGGCCCTAAAAAACCACTACCACTAAAAACGATTACTATTATAAATACAAAAAAAGTAAAAATCAAAATAATAAATAAAAATAAAACGGTAAATATTTTTGAAATAACATCATAGATATATATATATATATATATGTTTATCGATTAAATTATAAAACAATTGAGACAAACATATCGGTTAAAATATTTTAATGATAATAGTTTTGAACAAAAAAAAATAAAACAAAACAATATAAAATAAAATAGCAAATAACACATAACTATTGGATTACAAACCATAAGGAAATTGTTTAGTTGTGTACTTCAAACAGATATCTGCAATAAAATATCATATAATTCACATAAAAATCAATATATAAAATATAAATTTTTTCTCTTCAAACTATATTTTTATTTATTTTTATTGATGTGTAGCCATAAAACCCCTCTTCAAACTTATAAATGTTAAAAGGGATGTYTGATTATAAAAATTGTATTTTTCCGCTTAAATATTTTGTTAATAAATAATAAAACATAATTTTTTTAATATAAATATACACTAAAATAAAGTTTTTTTATTACAATTGTTATTATTGTGTGATTATGAGCTAAACATTAATAATAATAATATTATTATTATTCATTCATTTATGTCACGCAATCATATATTATAGTACTGTATATTCCGTATATAAATACAGGTATAGAGAGAGTTATTATTAACTTTGTTTATAAATACTGATAATAAAAAAAGTCATATTAATAACATGCATGTAATACATACAAAATAATTATTATTTTTAAAGTTTAAATAAACAAATATAATTTTTGTTAGTGATTTTTAGTTAGTAAATTATAAACGATATTTATTTATGTAAAAATCAATGGCTATTTTATAATATCAATATTATAACCATTATATTACTATTATATAAGTATATGTAATACTCTTTAATATTTAATAACCTTTTTGTTACTACAAGTCTTAAACATAAAAATACTTAATATATATATATATATATACTGTATATATTAAATAATAACAATCAATAATAGGCTACTTTTAGAGGCATTTAAAAGCATTTAACTTTCGAGTAAAATAAGTAATGTGTAGTAAAAAAGCACTTTTAAAAAAATAGTTTTGTATTTACAGTATATATATATATATATATATATTTATTAAATATTTTTCTTACTGTACTTAAAGTATATACTGTGTAATACTACTGTAAACTAATGTATAATATAATAATCTTACAAAAAATACATATAAACTTATAATATATGTATTGAATAAGTGAATGAACCAAAAAAATAGAGATAAATATTAATAAATGAATAAATATTTTCTGTATTATATTGTATTATATGTTTACAATGTATATATATATTGTAAAAAATTATTTTATGAAAATTTTTTATTCACACACAAAACATTAGTAGTCGAGTGAAAACTTTTTAAAAATTTTATTTTTGTATGTGTGTATCACAAAAATATTTTTATCGGTAAACAAATAAAATAGTGGTAAAAGTTATATATACTGTATATATTATATATATATATATTTATATATATATATATACAGTATATGAATAATATTAACTAAAATAAATTTTTATTTATTTTGTGTAATTTTTTATACATATATAAAAAAACAGTAAAATATTTTGTTTAATGTAATACTGTATACTGTAATGTTTTTTTGATGAACAAAAAATTATAGAAATAAAAATAAAGTTATTTTTTTCTTGTTTATAGAAATTCTTGTTTTCATAAAATGTTTAAAATAAATCAAATTATATTTATAAGACAGCAAAATGTTAGTAGTATTTATATATTGCATAAAATTTGTGTAATAATTGAGTTAAATGTAAAATTTTGGTTAAATAATAAATAAATACAAAAAACATATTCTTAAAATATAAATAAACTAAACGATAGACTAAACAAAATATAAAGTATAATTCACAAGAGATTTATATAATGTATATATATTTTTAAAAATATCACACTTTTTTATGTATGCATTTTTCAATGGCTTAGATAATGTATTAGATTTTTTTGTTTGTTGTTGGATACAAAATAAACTGTTGAACAGTTAATCTAATAAATGGATATCTTTTTTTAGGTTGACTTTTGGGATCTAATTTTGGGCTTATGGTGGTTCAGTATATACTGTATAATATATGTATGCGTGTGATACTGGGGGGAGTAAAATGAGTTAATGGGGGTCATCAATGGTATGGATAGGTTTAATCCAAACGGCAAACAATCATTTTTCATAATTTTTGTTTAACATATAATTTCAGCACTTTGTTAGTGTGTGTTTTATGCAATTTTATATATAAATATATACATTTAGATATAATGTGAATAAATTAATTTTGCCTTAAATTTTATAATTCATGTTAATATTTTTTTTTTGGTGCTATCGCCAGTTCCTGGTGTGTTGAGATGTTGAGGGGGCACCGGTATCCATGAATCTCACGCAATTGTGTATATTGTCTCTCCTAAAAAAATGTCTAAATCTCCCTATCCCTTGATTACACAGGGATTTACAGACAATAAAAAATATTGACTCTCTCTCTCAGTGTAAGTCAGACCCCGAAAAAATCATACAGAAGTTCCTGAATAGAGAGAGAGAGAGAGAGAGAGAGAGAGAGAGAGAGAGAGAGAGAGAGAGAAGATTTTTTGATTTAGTAAAATGTGTTTTWCAATCAATATATCAAATCAACAAATTGACACACAGTTTGATGGGCACCCATAACACATCCCGTTTTCCTACCCCTCCTCACACAAACACACACAACCCTCCGATTCACTTCAATCCCGGAGTCGATGATAGTCTCAATGCATATCTAAATTCAAATGAGAAAAGAGTCGGTAAGTCTCTATCCGTGTGTTATATAGTGTTGTTATGTACTGCTGTTTGAGAGCCCAATAAGTTAAGCCCCCGGTTCGTGACCAGAGCTGCCTTACTATCGGTGCATCACATCATTCACTGCATGGTTGGTGTGTTTTTTCATAGTATTTCTCTCTTTCAAGTATTTTATATTTATATAAAAATATATATAAATTGTATGAATGACTTACCCGTGCTATCGGTTCAATGCAAAACTCATTTTTTTAAATTTGAGTTTTTGTTGTGAAATAATTTGAGTTTTTTTTTGTTATACAATTATATGCGGTCTACTAGTCTATCGATAACCATATCTATCTATGGGTGCCCTTTCTCCCACTTACCCACTCTATTACATACTCACTCATTCATTCATTCATATACACACTCAACTAACATCAATGAGATGTCCAGAAATATTATCCACAAAACACGTAATGTCAGTAAAGTTTATCTCTCTGTGTCATTGTATGCGATATACAGTGTATATATAGAAGTCATATACGATATTAATACTCCCGGTTCCCAATGGTGTGTGTGTTGTACGATAGTTATATAACTTTTTTTAATAGTGAAATATAAACTGTGTGTTGGCCTCCCGTATTCATTGTTCATTTACAATATACTGGTGCCGACTAAACACGAGTTTTAGTTCATTTTTTATCACACAATTTTTTTGGTGACCATTATAATGATATACAGTATATACCCAAACGAGATAATGTATTAACAGTTTGGATGCTAAATGAAGCCAAAAAAAGAGAAAGTTTCTGAAAATTATGATAAAAACAGTTTAGCTTTTATTCAACTGAACCCACTGTGTTGTTCACACAGTGCACTCATAAAATGAGTCAGCGCTCCGGCAATTGGCCAGTCGGGTGTCGGGTGCATACAGACACACACACACAAAGTCACCCATTAATCTAACTGTTTTGTGCTATCAGTATAAATAAATATAAGTCATCAATATATGTCCTACAAAATTATGAAAGTTATGTATCATATGATATGACTACTGTTTATCAGATAAATATCAATATATTCATAAAATTGAGGGTCACTWTATATATATATATATATATATTGTACTTTATATCAGATTATAAATGGTAGGCATTAACGAAAAATATCCAAATGATAACTCATATCGAGTGGACAGTCAGTATAAAATTRTAGATCATTTATGAAAATAGTCGTCAACTGTGTTAATAATATTTAATATTTAATTTATGATACTATGATTAGCGAGAAATTTCTAGATTTCCTGCATATAATTTTACGGACTAATATATTTTGCAAACACAMACACAATGCCAGCAATTATTTAGTTTATTACAGTACAGTAGATATACATWTGAATAGACATTAAAGATGACAATAAGTTAAGAGTGAATGTTTTTTTTTTGTTGTTTGTTGTGAAAGACCTGTTTTTGAGGTACTGTTGCAAAAAAAAAAGTTTTTTTTTCATTATGTTTGGGTGACAACAAACCCATTGGTTTATGAAAATTGTTTTTGTTGTGAAAATTGAAATTTTTGTACCAAAATCTTTTGAATTACTGTATATATATATATACAGTATATGTGTGTTATTTCTCACATTCAATTCAATTTGTATAAAAATTTTATGAATAAGTTTTATCTCAAAAAATTGTTGTTGAGATCTATTGGAAATATATTACATTTTGCTTTTACTGACTGTTCTCTCTCTCTCTCTCTCTTTAAATCCAAAATCCTCTCATACATTGTAATACCTCTGAAAAATAATAACAGATTGGATCTGATGTTGAATTAGTGGACGAGAGAGCTCTGGTATGTTATGCTTTAAGGGAACGAAAAGATGGTGAGAGAATAGATATGAGATAAGACAGGGAAAGGTAGTGCACAGACACACACACACATAGTATAACCAGAGATCTAATTGTAAAGCTCAGGCAACTACTACTGTATCGACAACAACAACAACGAGAAAGTGAAAGACCATTACTGTAGGCCAGAGAGCGGCGGAGACAGACCTTAATGTTTATAACCAGACCGGAGAATATGGTATTATATATGAGAAGAGAGTACTTATTAGACAAAAATTTGACAGCAATTTCTCTCTCGCGGCACACAATCTCCCGGTGCACTCAATATATCTTTCACTCTCGATATACATGTATGTAAGTATGTGTTTGCCTTAAGGGTTATGTTGTGTGTGTATGTGTCTGTGTAATATTTGTGTGTGTGTGAGAGAGAGAGTCCATCTCTAAATGCCCGGTGCTATGCAATTGTGTGGCACATTGTTTGTAAGTGCCAACGAAAATGCCTTAACCAAAAATAATATGTGTTKTGTACACTAGCATATACTGTACGTATATTGTCTCTTAAGTTATTGTGCTRTATGTTTGTGTGTGTGTGTGTGCCTTAATCCCAGTGCTCTCTCTATTTGCCAAATATGACAAAACACCAGAAAATATATGTCCACTAAATTGACAATAAGTTTTTTTCATACATTTTCTCTCTCTTTCCCTCTTATGGCTGATAATATAAGAGTCTATTTATTATGTTATATCGTATACTATGAGCACAAGTATATTGCTATCTAAACAACATCCCTATGCAATGCCTTTCCGGAAAACAGTGAGAGAAAGAGAGATATTATATATAATAAGAGAGAGAATACACACACACTTGGGATTCACTCTTTTATATTACTTTTATATTTTTTGTGCAAAACTTTATATATATATATATATCTACCATAAATACGGTATATATTGTATGTTGATTTGTATGCTATTTGCCTTCAAATAGCCAATACATTATAATCAGTTGGCAATACCGACCAAAAATAGACATACATATAAAAAAAGTATATTTTCAATAAACGGTATGTATAAAGAAGCAAACATTAGCACAGGGAGGGAGAGAGAGAGATAAAGGCGACATTTGTTTGACTTCGCAATTCATAATAATTTGAAGGCAATGAACACACAATAGTAAGCAAATATAATATAGAGACGACACACACACACACACAAACACATCTGTATATAATTTCATATCCCATCATAACATATGAAAGGGTCCAACATTTTAGTTTTTTGTGTGTATCGGTTGATGAGATTTTATGTGGGCATACAGTTTATTATTGGGAAAGAGAGAGAGAGAGAGAGAGAGAGAGAGAGAGAGAGAGAGAGAGAGGATAGGGCTCATTCATAATATTGGAGCAAATTATATTGACATGTAATATAATAGTCTATGAGTGGGGTTGAGTGGGTGAGTGAGTTGGGTACTGCACACACACACACACACACAATATTAGTGGAAACAAATGTATCCAATATTCAATAATACTAAAATACAGTAATTTTTTGAAAATATAATTATCAACAAATTTTATTAAGTTATTTGACATTGAATAGTGAAATAGTAAAATTTGATTTGATTTTAATATAATATCAATCAATAAATATCATTAAATTGTTTACGAGTTAAATATCAATAGTACTATATATTGTATTTAAGTTATAATTTATTAAAATTTGTAAATAATAAATTTACTATAATTATAATATTATTTATTGATAGTATATATTATWATGTTTTTAATAATATGACTAACTATTTATGAGTTATTAAATATTTTAATAATTTTTGTTGAGAAATTTTTTAGTTTATTTAGAGAAACTRTAGTTTATTTTGTTGTATTTTTATTTTATTATTAAATTTTTAAAAATATAACTGAAACAGTATGTGGTCTCTATATATATAATATAATATTATTTGATTAGCATTATATTGACGGCCACTCATCATCATATGGCTGTCCAAAACCGCACAAAAACCCATTTTCTATGGACAGATGGCTTTTAACCAACTTTTTTTTAGCAAATATGAGGTGCTATTATATTCAATAGTATGCATATAAAGTATAAACACATTATATTATATATATATAAATAGTATAATAGATATTGAATTTAATATTATATTCTATCGGCTAATGTATTATTCAATACACATATTGCCAGTGAGTGAGTGTGTGAGTGACTACACAATCACCTTAAAAAATAGATATAGATTTTTAAATACTTATAAATACTGAGTTTTWCCRGTAAATATTAGGGCTATATTTATATATATATATATATTGTACTGTATATTATTGAATATATGAATGAAAARCCATATAAATATCAATAGTAGTAGACTTTAGTGTTAAATTCAAACCTAATAATAGATAAAAATGTTTATTTGAAAAAAGTGAATGTCAATTTATCAATAGTTTTATATATATATATATATATATATTTATATTTTATATTATAATATATTTGTGAAGCCATTTGTGTATATACAAATTATAATGTATTTTTTATATACACTATTATTAGCCAATATTTTATTGATTAATTTTTATTGAATAGTTTAGTGCGTGAATTAATTTACAAATTATGTTAAAGTATTTTTTTGTGGTGTCTCTTTATATTATTTATTATTATTATTACTACTAAAATACAATATATATAAAATAATTTAATATTCAAAACACATAATAGATTGAATGACTGCCAGCCAAAAAAAAATACAGTACAATAATATATTTGTAGTTTAGTTAGTTTTTTTTCAATAATACTATAATAATTATGATAATGTCATTAATTTATGTCCTCAATGTTGAAACACACGCCACATAACACTTTGACATGAGTTTTCAAAATATTTTAATTTTTTTTACGTTTAAGTCTCAAAAATATTTATTTTACACATAAAGTTTTGGTTGAGTTATTGAGAGACATACAACAGCTGAAAAATTTTTTTGCCCGAAAAAAAATTAGTTATTCAAACATATTAGCTAAAAGTTTTTTTTTGATAGGGTTTTTTCATTATACTCTCTGTAAAACAATTTGTTTACAATTTTTCTGGCAACAAAATACTGTACTATTTAACTGTTAATACAGTCTATTAATTAACACAGAATGTTAACATTAACCCACATTTTTTCATGTTTTACAAAAAAAAATAATAATTCAAAAATTATACGGTTTTTAAGAGGGAATTGTGTAGAAATTTATTTTTATTATTAAGTTGTAGATAGAAATAACTATATGATATGACTTATTTGCAAAAAAATATTTATATATATAATCTATTTATTTATATAGTACTGTATATTCAAAATATCATAATAATAACAATTTGTAATCTAATTTTACAGTAGTCAGTCATTTATTAAATAATATATTATTTATTTTTTAATTTTACCGAACTAAAGCCTATTTGTATGGTTATAGAGATTATATATATATATATATATTAAATAAATATGATATTTATAAATAGTTAGCATAAAAATACGGAATAGAAAATTTTTTGACGAAAATTTTTGTGGCATATGTTCCCATAGCGAGTGTGTGCACCCGTAGCTAATGGAACAGTCAGTCAGAGTCAGTCACATACTGTATGTATATATATAGAGGAAGCACACGGTGTTTGCCAATGGAAACCGAGACTAATCTATGTATCATAAGATTTATGATGACTCGGGTATCGCCAACTAGAAAGCCGGGACAGTATTTATATATATCATACAGTCTTTTACCTCATAATATAATAGATATAACACATATACAGTACAATACGGTGAAGTGATAAGACGTCTATTATGATGCAAACGTTTGTACGTTTCACCTCCTATTTGTCAGACTTTTTTCTATTTGATAATATTTAGGCCAAACCATACACTCTCATACACACACACACACACACACACACACACACACACTCATACTGTCTAACAGTCCTTAAGAGGACGACCGGAGTCTTATGGTTCGATAAATGGGACCCTATTTTGGTTGGGTGTCCGTCCATATAGTGTGTCCATAATGTAGTATTTGTCGGCACTTTTTTTCCTTTATGTTTCTGTGTGTCATTCAAATTGGATTTTTATTATTACATTCAATCTCTCTCTCTCTCTCTCTCTCTCTCTCTCTCTCTCTCTCTCTCTCTCTCTAAATGATTTTATTTAAAAAAATTCAATAATAATATCTCATCCCATACTACACACACATACATACAGTATATACTCTCCCATTATTATACAGTACATATTGTTGCATACAATGATCGAGCACAGTTACCCTTAAAAGAAACAGTACGTCCCTCTCTATTATATCTATTGAAAAGACAGACACAATAAAGTAAACCTAAAATTATTTAAGACTTTTTTTTCTTGCAAACACACATAGTATACAATATATGCCACTATTATAATAGTAATAAAAATAATCATAACAATATAATATAAGCAAAATATAATATATAATAATAGCAATAGTAATAATAATAATAACACCTATTTTTCTGTTAAGATTTCTTCAAAATCATTCATAATATGGTTGAATACAAAACAAAAATTTGAAAATAAAGTAATATTTCAATACTTAGAAAATATATATATATTTATTTAAAACTCTCTGTATTTTTTTGATGTGGCTTTGAATTTAACGCCCATTTGGTTAAACTTTAAGGATTTATTTGTGTACTTATATAATATATTTCTTCAAATATAAAATATCTTTTAAGAGTGGATTTATATAAGAGGTTATTATATTGTGAATTATGAAAATAAAAGAGAGTTAGACTAAGCTATAAAAAATCAAATATTAGTTTTTATATATATATAAATATTATTTATAGAAATAAAATAATATTTAAGAATTATTTAATATTTATAGTTATATTCAATCTTTTGGAAAAAATATGAATATGAATAAAAAAATGTGAACTTTATTTATGATAATTGATTAATATAAAAATCAGATTTTTTATATACTATATGTATAATACTATACTTTGAATAGTATTTTGTTTGTACTATATATATATATATATATATATATATATAYAATATATAATAGTTAATAATGTCTATATATATTAAATAATAAGGGAGTCAGCGCTTGTATTATCTGTTTGATTAGATTCCGGTTTACCTGACTATAGATAAAGGGATGGGAAGGTTGTGTGTATGTGTGTGTTTGTGACTGTATGAATGGTATACACATATAAATACATTATTATCTTCGTTATTATTATTATTATTATTATACAATCCTATAGACAGCTGTGAAATAATAATAATAATAATACTAAAAAAATATCAGAGAAAAAAATTTATTATTCAATTTGAATGTAAATATTTTAGTGCATTTCAATACCGACTGTTTTATGATAATAAGTCTCATCTCTCTCTCTCTCTCTCTCTCTCTCTCTCTCTCTCTCTAAATATTAAAATTCACTAAATATTTTTACTCCCTTTAAATATTTATCATTATTACTTTTTTTGTTATTCAAATTATTATCATTATCTATTTTTCATTATTAAATACTGTATATACTGTACATAAAAATTTATATAATTAATAATATAAATATGATTATTAAAAGCTTCACTAATAGGAGAATAATTTGAATTTGAATGATAGAGAATATTCTTTATCCTAATTTAGGTATTAGTTTCCTATTATATGATAATATATGTGTTGATAATATGTATATAAAAATAATCGACAAATAATATCGATAGGGATATCTGGTATATATATATACCATATATAGTAATGCATTTCTATTATTATCATATATTTTCTTATCATTTTGATTACAAATTATTTCCCAGTTTGGTTGTGTTTATATATACAGTATAAACTACATTATAATATATAATAATGTTTATATGGATGAGACCATGATATTAGAGTCTATGAAAAAACAATTTGTATATCAATTGCACATTTGATTTGCATATTATGCTAATTTTTGCTCAGAGCAGCTAACAGTGCTTCAGGAGGTTTATATTATTATCATTTTCAGTCTCTTTCTCTCTCTCTCTCTCTCTCTCTCTCTCTCTCTCGTTGAACAATCAAATTGTTGTTTAAAACTCAGACATCTAAATACTAGAAAAAATATAATTGAAGTCACAAATATAAGAGAGAGAAAGAGAGAGAGAGATAGAGAGATAGAGAGAGAGAGAGAGGCATTTAGTTATCAAAATAATAATATTATTATTAAATTTTTTGAATTTCCTGAAACGAGATAATCGATTATATAAATCATATATAAAAATAAAATTATAAATAAATAGATAAATAATAATAATATTTTATTTATCGCTGTACTGACATTACTATTACACACACACACACACACACACACACACACACACACACACACACACACACACACACACACACACACACACACACACACACACAGACAGACAAACATAACACATTTAAATATACAACAAAATTATTTTTATTATTAGATTCAAAACTATTTTCTGTAATCTTATGTCTCCTTTTTTAAACAAAATTCATTGACAAACTCCATCATCACATCAGACATAACATTGTGTGTATTGAAACGTATTATTCAAAAATATGTTAAACAACTTTATTGTTGTTGATATAAAAAAACTTAATTTAGTTTTATTTTATTGTTTTGTCTATTTGTTTGTTATTGTTGTTGTGTTACTACTAATGAAGACAACGGGAAATGTCTTTTTAATAAATACCGCTTTACTAAACATAGATATATTTATAATGAATATAATATTATTTGTAGTATTTATAATATAAACTTTATATAATGCTGCTATAATAGTGTACTACTAATTCAATGGCAACCCTTACAGACCCATACAATGATAATTAGCCAAAAAAATCATTAAAATTACTGTTCCTGTATATGACTAGTCTCTCTCTCTCTCTCTCTCTCTCTCTCTCTCTCTCTCTCTCTCTCTCTCTCTCTCTCTCTCTTTCTCCACTGTTGTATGGGTTGTCATCATTAGTCTAAGAAATATAATTAAAAAAGAGATTTTTAATAAAATGCAAAACATTTATTATTATTTATTTAAATGGATGAATACATATCAAGACAGAAAGCTATGTGTGTGACAGCTATTATTGTTGTGTTGTTTTCATTAGTGTATTGTTATAATTATTTTCATTTACTATTTCAAGTATATATATAGTGAATAACGGCTAAAGATTTTTAAATAAAGATTTAATTGACTAATTAATTGGTACCTCCGGTATAGGTAAGGCATATATACCGTACATATAGATAACTAATGACAATATAATTTATTCATCGACTTTTATAATCAACTTTTATATAATATTTTTCTTATTTATTATGACACTGGTATGCAAAATACATATCCCTATACATACATATGATATATATATATATATATATATATATATATATATATATATATATCATATACCAGGAAAGAGATCTTTTTTAATAATATTAAAATGAATATAATTTAATTTGTCTCGAAATTTAAATAAATAAATTGCTAAACATTTTTCTTACTGTTAGAAATAATTTGCATATTATATATAATTAAAATAAATTAAATATTACACGAAAATGCAATAGACAGTAATTTTTTTGTGTAAATTTTGATATAAAAGTTGACAATTATTAAGTTTATACTATTACTGTAGTATTTAATTAATTATGATTATATCCAAAATATTAGAAATAAAAAATTTTCCAAAATATTATGTATATGTCAGTATATACTGTATATACAGTATATATATATATAACTTTATATAATACTAGTTATTTATTTATGAAAACTAAAATTACTTGAATGTGTGTGTGTGTGTGTGTGTGTGTGTGTGTGTGTGTGTGTGTGTGTGTGTGTGTGTGTGTGTGTGTGTGTGTGTGTGTGTGTGTGTGTGTGTGTGTGTGTGTGTGTGTGTGTGTGTGTGTGTGTGTGTGTGTGTGTGTGTGTGTGTGTGTGTGAATGTATGTGTGTCCCTGTTTGCTATCAGTGTGTGACCATTAGATTAATAATGACCAGTAAAACTATTTTTATATGGGAAATATCATAGCCGACAATGAATAATGAAAATTACATTTTTTAATGTGTRTATGATTTGCCTAATGTCTATGGCGTGTGTGTTGTGTGATATGAAACGGGAGGTATTGGGAGGGTATTAATGTGTATTAATATATTGAAATTAAAAAGATCTCTCTTTCTCTCTCTCTCAAAAATTTGCTGTCTATTAGTTTTATTCATTTAAATGACTGATAAAAACTATTTCTATTATATTTAATATATATATTTGTCTCGTCTATAATGCTATGTGACTGTAATATATGTGTGTTTATATGCACTACTTGTGCCGTGACTAATGTTAAATATATTTTATATTACTATCAACACACACACACACACACACACACACACACACACACACACACACACACACACACACACACACACACACACACACACACACACACACACACACATCAAACAGCATGGATCTCTATAGATTACTTACCGTACAGTATAGTCACTTAAAGTCAATTAAAATGATTATTTCCTGGACACTATTAATTGATTGCCAAATTTATAGATTTATTTCATATTTGTCATTTATATGGCGATCCCATATATATATATATATATATATATATCCAATTGATGATTAATATATTTTTTGATAAATGTTTGCAAAACAACATTAAATATTATGAGAAATAGAGAGAGAGAGAGAGAGAGAGAGAGAGAGAGAGAGAGAGAGAGAGAGAGAGAGAGAGAGAGAGAGAGAGAGAGAGAGAGAGAGAGAGATTTTATTATGCAATATAATATATAATTGCATTTTTCAGAAATTTTCACATAAATATATATCTATTTATATATATATATTTATATATTTATATAAATATATATAAAAAATATATTAAATAAATTTAGGACATATATCATTCATAATTAATCAAAGTCAATAAGTTAAAATTAGATTATTTTTAAATGTCACATTAAATATATGTATTTTTAACCAAATTATAAAAGTTTAGTTACACAACTTTTATTTATTATATATAATAATAAACCAGTAAAAATAGTAGTAAAATATACTAAATTATATTTTCCTCATATATTTAATTAAAACATGTCTAATAATATCATATTTTACAACTAACTAATGTTATGCGCCTAATGAATATGTATAACATTAATAAAATATATTAATATATAATTGTTATTATAACTTATACTCTATAATAAAGTTAAAGCCATGAATACTTTATTACAAAATTTAATAAAATATAGTATATTATATAACAATTATATAAACATTAATGATATATAAATATTCAATGACCGGTCAGCACACACACACACAATAATATATTGTATAAAGTATTATAAATTATTTAAACTATATATATATATATATATATATATATATTAAATATATACTAATGTGCTATTTTATGCATAAAAGTTTTATTTTTTTGTTTTTCATTTCATTTCTAATGATTGTAATATTTATCATTAGGACTGTTAGCCAAATGCTAGATCTCTCATGACATACCACCCCATCCTTATAGTATATATATATATACAGACAATATGTGTTTATAGATATGATATATCAGGTAATACATCATAAAGGAGGCTGGTATGTAATAAAATATATTATTAAAAAATGTGTGACCAAATAGGCATCGCCAAAACACACACACACAGAAATACATAGACTGTTAGTTTAAATATATATATGTTTTAAATGTTACAATCATTAGCTAACACTCACATATCATATCAATTTTTATAATAATATTATAGTCGAGTATAAACTTTGATATGATATATGAGAGTAAAGCCATTAAAGGATACGTAAAAAATGACTTCTAATGTATTATAATATTTATATGTAAAGTTATATTAAATATATATGTATTTTAGGACTCCGTTATCTAACGTCTACAATGGTATGGATGGTATGGCACACATACACAGAAAGAGAGAGAGAGAGAGAGAGAGAGAATAATTTGATAAAATAGGCAACACTTGACTTATCCATACCATTAAATGAATGTTTGAAAATATGTAATGAGATATAGCTTTATATTATTTGAAAAAAATATTATATGACTTTTTGGTGTATGTGTGTTTGTGTCTGCAAAAAAAAATAGAGAGCAAAAAAAATAATAGTTTATGATATATATATATATGAAAAAAATAAATCGAAATAATAATCATGAAATTCGTATAATATTAATGCAAAATGTAATCACAAAACACAATACTTTATTATATTTGTATTAATAATAGCATTGTATATTTACATTACTTTATATACATATTATATAAATAAATATTATTTCTATAGCAATACGCAAAGTTTGTGTGGGTTTTTCAGATTCATTATGTTTTTTAGAGAAATGAATATTTTATTTACACCATATTTATATTGTATTATATACCGTATATATACTGTATACAAAATATATGATATTTTATGATGAGTTATATAATTTAAATGAATTGCTATTTAATATAAATAAGATAAATATATACAGTATATTAATATATGAGAATCATATAATTTAAATTTTAATAAAATAAAATAAATAGCTATGTATACAAAATTTAATTTATAAGACAAATAATAATAAATTTATACAATAATAATAATAATACTCTTTTATCATCATTAAAATTAATTATTTTTAATACAATGGAAATTTTATTTTAAATTTTAAATATATTTATAGATATATTTTTAGTATACTATAGTTTTCCCTCAAGTAATCATTTATAAACCAGAATATAAATTTTCGTACAAACAGTAATATAAACTTTAAATTTTTTAAAAATTCAATTATATAATTTTAATTTACTTTTTTATTGTTGTTTAATAATAAAGTTTATGACAATCTGAATAAATAACAAATAAAAAACTAATATAATTTTAAATGAAATTCATTGTATTTTTTAAAAAAAAACTATAATAATAGAAATAACAAAAATATATAATATTATTGATTTTTTATTTTTATAATTTTGATGTATAGTTTAAACTCAATATTTATTATATATAAATTTATTGATTTAAATAGCAATTTCTAGGTAAAGAAAAAGTTAGTTTTTTATATTTTAATAATAATAATAATATTACTAATACTGTATTTATTATATAATATTATATACTATTTTTTATATAAAAGTCTTAGACATTGATAGCGAGTTAGTGAGTAAGTGAGTGAGTCTTACATTTAGCCGGAAATATAAATCAATAGACGGATGCCTTATATATCATTAATCTATGTGAGAGAGAGAGAGAGAGAGAGAGAGAGAGAGAGAGAGAGAGAGAGTATTTTGAAACCATTTTATCGGATATGAAATAAAATACTTATATATCATATAATATTTGTAGAAATCGATAACATATAAGATATTGAGATATAATATAACAGTTACATACATACAGTATATACAGTATGTGTTTTAGTAGATACGAGATGATTGAAATGTAGTCAAATATGAGCTGACGGATCAAGTGATGCCTGAGTGATAGGACCAACACAGTCATCATCATCAGCAGCATTGAACGATGCACTGGGAGGTTATACACTGGCAATATATATATATATATCAGTATATATATCTTTCCAGCTATATATATGTGATACATAAGTGGCTGAACCCACTGATACATAATATCTTAAAGTTTTATAATATGAGTATTTCGCTATCAAATGTTTATATATATCGCACAAATATATTTCACTCCCTGTGCTCACTATCACTCTTCCCTCCCTCCCTCTCCCCTCTCAAATAATTAGTGAAGTATTTAGTAAAACATAAATATTTTTGTTGAAATGAAACATAACAACCAAAAAATATTTTGTTTGACTAATCATTAATTGCATTTGTATTCAAATTTATATATAAAACTAAGAGTAAGAGAGATAGAAAAAAAATTACAAAATTAAATGTAAAACGTTTTTATTTCAATGTTTTATTTATTATTTTTGTGTTATTTTATTTAATGTGAATGACTTCTGTATAAATCTATTTGATTTCTTGTATTACATTTTTATTTTCTTTATTTATATATATATTGTATCCAATTTCAAACATATATCACTAATTTTGTTTTGACTGAGTTTATCATTAGTAATAGTTATAAAAATAAAATAAAATGAAAAATTATAGTATAATAATTAGTTAAATAACTTAAAGCTTATACTCTACTACTCTATACTGTATTTACTACAAGTTAGATATAAATAGTATTAAAATAAATAACAAAAAAATTTAATATTATTTGTATTTATAAAAGTCTATCAAACGGAAAGTATTTGGATTTTTTATTTATTATTTTTTTGTATCAAATACTAGAGATTAGATGTATTAGAGAACAAAAGTAAAAATACTGTAATAATAAAAATATTTGATATTATATTTTTTTATCCAAAATATATTATTTTTGATGTATTTCCTGACTATATATATATATATATATATATATATATATTGGTTATATTCAATGATCAATGCAGATATTGAAATTTTGGGATTTATCTTAACCGACAAAAAAATATATACAATATTTTTTATTAAACGATTAAACTCTCTCTCTCTCTCTCTCTCTCTCTATCCCTGCACCAGATGTTTGGTTTACATTTGATATCACATATATATAAAATATCGAATTTATATATTATTAAAATAAACCTCCTCTTAGTAGTAGTAGTTTACAAAGTTTATAAATATTGTACATACAATTTAAATTATTTTTTAAAAATAATAAATATTATATTACAAACAATTTAGACAAATATATAATAAAAAAATAAAATTTATATTTTGAATATTTGAAACTGAAGTCATAATAAACATTTAGAGAAATTGTTATTAATAATTATAATTTAAATTTATAAATATTAATAATACTGAATAGGAAGGCTTATAAAAATTTATAGTTGAATAATAAACAATAAAAATATAGTAAAATATTAATAATTAGACTAATGGCGCAAAATTGTTATCAAGTTTTCTTTGACATCAATATAATGGAAACAATTTTAATAATTATAACTGTTTTGAATGCCTGTCATTATAGTGTCTGTATTTAATAAATATTTTATATATTATATCATATAATATGCTATTTAATACAGTTATGTACAATAATTATATACAGTATTGTATAATATTGTTGTCTATGATATATGTTATGTTTTTCGGAGACTTTTAATTAAAACAATTTTGCGACACTCAGTGTCTGTGTGTAAATGAAAATCCTATTAAAACTTTAGCTTTCAATCCCAATATTATTATTATTATTATTAATATTATTACAATAGATTGTACAGTATTTACTGTAAATACTTATAATAGAAATATTTGCTGTAAAAACTCCATTGAAATTAATAATAAAATAATTATTAATATAATCCACTTTTCAACAAGTTTTTTAGTATGATATAAAATATTGCTGTATATAAGTTATAGAGTATATAATATTAAAATTAATATTTTTCTTTAATTTATTAGTTATATAAAAATACTTAATAGAAAGACAAAATTGTTACCCAATTTTTCTTTAATACATGAAATAATATGTTTGTCATTTATGATGTTATTTCAGGATTTTTAATAACATTATAACCCATTAAAAAAATCAACTAAACTCTACACTACACTAGACATACAATATTATAAACGCGTATTTAGTTTTAATAATAATAATAATATTGTAATGAAATGAAATGTATTAACAAATTTTTTTTGTGCATTGAGTTTGACGTCTAAAATACTGACAAAAACTGACACATTTTCAAACAGATTTGCCTCAAAAAATAAATAATTTGCATTAATCAGAGACCAATTTGATGGACAGTTTACCAGTTTTTAACATTACTGAATATCACACATAATACATATTAATATTTTTCAATATATATATATACTGTATATAAGTAGTGTAAATTTAATATACAGTACATGTGTTGACCCTCATCATACACATACATTTACACACACACCCACTCAAAATATTTTTTCAAAAAATAAATACTAGATGCTAATATATACAGTGGTATATACATTATATATATATATATATATATATATATATATATTGAAGTAATTTAAAACTAAATAAACAACAAATTTTTGTGTAGATTTTATTATTCAATGTTTAACAAAAAAAATTAACATAAAAATTTTATTTTCACAATATATTTTCACAGTGTATATGTTGTTTGTTTGATGGCATTAAACAAATAATATGAAGTACACTAAAATATTTATTTATATTATTTATATACATATATAATATATAACAAAATATGCATAACTTTGTATTTATAAGTGTATAAAAATGTTGTAGAAATATGTAATCGTATTTTCATATCATTATCATCTAACTCTCTGGTAAACTCAATACGTGTTATGAAATTATAAATAATATGTATTTTTTCTAAACAGTTGTTGTTATATAACATATTATATATATATAATTTGTTTGAAGAGACTATAAATTGTTATGTTAAGCTTAGATATATACTGTACTGTATGTTATGTTATATTACTTATAAATTTAAAATAAAGATATATATATATATATATATATATATATAATGTATTTCAATAAACAAAACCAAACAAAAATTATAATGTCTTTGTTTTTAAAATATAATATTATAATATAATGTCTATTATTATAAGTTATTACCAAAAATATTCAATTAAATATAACTTTATGTTTAAATATATATTATTTATATTTATAAACACTGTACGCTATAATGTGCTGATTATTAAAACTATTTTTTGGAAAATAAAACATTTTTATTAAATAACATTTCAAATTGATTTACTAAATATATATACTGCTGTAATAAATAATTTTTTAAACAAACATTTAGATATTCACAATTGGCAACAATAATGACTACTAAAATTTATGTTATTTTATTTCAAAATGTTTTTTATGAGTGTTTATTTTTAAAAAAAACTATTATTTTTTAAATGTAAAAATTGCCAAATAATACTGTAATTATTGTACAGTAAATACTAGGAATTTAATATTTAAATTTTTTGAAACAATTTACAGAAAAATAAACATAAATGTTATCTATAAAAAAATACCACTAATAGATGTCTAAAAATTATGTTAAAAGAGAGGATACAACAAAAATGTCGGTATTTTGATGGGAATCAATATATTGTGTATTTTAGTAGTAGTAATAGTAATAATAATAATAATACCAATAAAAATAATAATTTGGTAATAATGTTAAAGAATTTTTTCTCTCTCTTATTATAACTTATATATAAGTCTATCTTAAAAGTAAATAATGATTGTTTAGTGTAAAGACAAGACATGACGTTATTATATCTAATCGTGACATTAGTTGAAGAGAGAGAGAGAGAGAAGAGAGAGAGAGAGAGAGAGAGAGAGAGAGAGAGAGAGAGAGAGAGAGAGAGAGAGAGAGAGAGAGAGAGAGAGAGAGAGAGAGAGAGAGAGAGAGAGAGAGAGAGAGAGAGAGAGAGAGAGAGAGAGAGAGAGAGAGAGAGAGAGAGAGACAACACATAAGAGCCAAAAAATGTCAAAATGTCAAGCATTTGGTGCACTAGTATGCCATCAAAATAAAGGACGGCCAACAAGAGTGAGGCTCAAGATATTTGCTTTTTTCCATATCTTGTTTTGCAATCGCAATCCTATACTACCGCTGACTTTGCATATATATATTTGCTATTCATCTGAATAAAGAGCACCGGCAGCAGTGGCACTGGCATCGGCACCGGCCATCTGTCTCAACGAGTATTAACCGAGAAAACTGACATTTTATTTGACTACAAGTTCTTTACAAGTATATTGGGATATATGTATATATAATATAAATACTGTATTATATATATATATATATATATATCTGAGATCTATTTTTAATGTCTTTTTAAAAGTTTTGCTAATAAAATGCAATAAAATAAAATAAAGAGACGTTTTTATTATCCTTTTTTTATTTCTGTATCCAATTGTGAACACAAAAGAACGATTCAAACGCATAAAAATCTCTTTAAAAAAATCAAAATTTAATGCTTTGGATATAAATTATTAGTGAAAAACACTAAAATCTCTCTCTCTCTCTCTCTCTCTCTGAAAAAGTGTCACCAATGAGAATGAAAATAAAGTCACTTCAAATAATAGTATTAGTTAAAACAAAAAATATATATAAATTTTGTAGGCAATTGAGACATTATATTAAATTTTATTATTTAACTATAATTAACTTTTCATATACTATAGAAGTAGTTAAATATTGAATATCAATTGTAATGACCCCTACAATTGATAAGTACAGCAAATCAATTAGATATCAATTTTGTTAAGCATATTTCAAATAAAAGATATGATATAATTTCACAACTAATTTTCTATTAGTAGTTATTTTTTTTTTTGGTTATCCATAATAAATAACGATAATAATACAATAATATCATAATAGACAAACTAATACAGTATTTTGTATCCTTATATAATATTAAGTGTATTTGTTTTGTATTATATTTTAAAACACTTAGATTTAATGTATATGACTCTCACACAATGATTTCAATATTATTAGACTTTTACTATTACTTTATAAAGTTTAGGATTTTTTTGTGCTGTGAATTACATTATTATTTCAACTATATATTGTATTGTAATATTGAAAAACAATATTTTTTGTCTAAATTTATGTTCAATAGATATACTATATCTCAATTTTTTTCACTTTTTATTTATCTTTAGTTTTTTTTTGAATTTTTGAATGATATGTTTTTAGTTAAAGAGGGGGAGGGAAAATGTGTATCACATTTTTTGACAACAAAATTGATAGCATTGAATGTGACATAACTTTTACTACTATTATACTATATTTTTCTGTTTGTTTTAGTTTGAATTTTTGTGTTGTATTTTTAATTTTGTATTACAGTTCAGTATCTCATGTTTTATAGTTTATATTTTGTTTATTATTTATATATATATATAAGTAATATATAAGTAAACTATAGATACAAAGTATATATAAAGATGTTATAACTTATTGTTTTGTTTGCTGACACAAACACGAAATGACATCTCTCTCTCTCTCTCTCTCTCTCTCTCTCTCTCTCTCTCTTTCCTATCTACCGGTGCGAGTGATGGACAGCATATTTGTTATAATAATTACCGACAATACAGCAAAAAAATTGTATAAAACTTACATAATAAATAACTACAAACTATTGACTCAATCAGTGCAGTAGTTGTTTGAAAATAAAAGTGTATCCAAATTATTACAATAAAAATTGTATTAAAATTGTTTTGTTTGATTGACATTTTAATAGCACTCTTGTATTACAATTGTTTGCATTTTTTGTATACATATACAGTATATTATATAAAATACAATAAATATATTTTATTATACTTGATATAAAATATTTTATTTTATAACATTTAATTATAGTTGTCATATACTGTATTATATAATTTAATTGTTAGCTATGCTCTATAGTATAGAGAGTCTATACAATTTAAATTAATTATACTTAAAATTTATATATATGTGATAAACTATATTTTATTATTATTATTATTAAATAAATATATGCTGTTATAATGGTTAACAAATGAATATATTTTTCTTATGTAATTAAATTTTTTTTATTAATTTTATTTTCCTTTTTATCAAATCGACACACAAAAAAAGTCTAATCTAATCAATAACAATTATGTCGACATAAATCATAGCATTTAATTTGCTAATAAAAAAACTGCTGTCAAGTGTTGTATTTTTGGTAATTTAAGTATTTTTTTTGTTTGTTATTTTATGGCTAATAAAAAAAATGTTGTTAAATTTAATTCCTTATTATTTCCCAATAATAATAATAATAATAATAATATTTAATTTTTATGATATAATTTATGTTTCATTTAATAAATAAAATAAAAAATTTGCTGTTGTAATAAAAATTGGGTCTTTATATATATTTATATATATATATAGTATATATAGTATATAAGCTATATATTTGTTGATAATAATCAAACAGAGCTCTGAGCAAACAAAGTCATAAAACTATTTAAAAATTCAAGTTTTATATATATTTTTATATTATATATGTTGTTTACATTTGACCAAAAAAATATGAGACAATTTCCTAATCATATTAATGGCAACAACAAAAAAAAATTCAAACGTTAGATCTGAAAAAAATAAAGCAAAAAACAGTTGTGAATAAACGATAAAACACATCATAAAAATAGCTGCAAACTACTCATAAAATATACTAAATAGTTAAAAAAAACTATTTTTTTTGTTTTAGTTTGACTCACAAAATAATTGTAACGTTTATTTGTAGTCACGGACTATGAATATGTTTAGACAACATCTCTCGAGTGATACCTTGTTTTTTTTTTGGTGAACAGTCAGTCATTACTTTTATAATTATATATATATATATTTATATTGACATAAAATATTAATACAGCAAATAATATAATAAATACAATATATACCTTTACCTCATACTTTGTAAGTATGGTTTTTATTAAGTATTTGAAGTCTACTTTCTCTCAAAGTTTTGTGTTTTTGTTAACTTTAAAAGTCAAGTATAAGTAGTGTTTTTATTAAGAAATTTTGAAAATACTTTGAGAGACTTTATGAAAACAGGGTATTACAAACCTTAAATACTGTCCTCCGGGAAACACAAAAGAGAGAGAGAGAGAGAGAGAGAGAGAGAGAGAGAGAGAGAGAGAGAGAGAGAGTACGAGTGTGTCTTCGGGTCTCAAATACACACACAGTCCTAAAAATTTTGTGACAAAAACTACATGTGCGAGAAATACTTGTGCACATCGAGGAGTAGTGAATGAATTAGAGAACTGGTAGATCGGTATCAGTTATTTTTCAAGTGAATTGAAAAGTAGTCTTTGAATTTTTTGAGGAAAAAGTTTACGCATTTTTACGACCAAATTCTCTCTCTCTCTCTCTCTCTTTATCTAATTTTTAAGTATTTGCTAATAAAATTCAAGAGAGAAAATGAGTTGCTATTAAAAATTTTCAAGAGAGGGGAAAGTCATTTAAACTCAGCAACAATTATATGGATTTATTGTTAGCCTCAATCGTATCGATGATTTATTATAGCCATCAGTTTATAATGGCTTATATAATAATAGCGCCCATTATTTTTTGAACTCTTTTAATATATCCAACTAAACAGTGTAGTAGTAGTAGTACTACACACTCAGTTGACCCCTTCAGTTCCCAAACACATTAAAATCATTTAAATTTTACACAAAACACAAGTGTTTTGCCAGTACTTTAACATTACGACCGGTGTGTGTGTATGTATGTATGTATGTRTGTGTGTGTGTGTGTATGTGTGTGTGTGTGTGTGTGTGTGTGTGTGTGTGTGTGTGTGTGTGTGTGTGTGTGTGTGTGTGTGTGTATTAATGGCTCAATGAGTTGAGAAGGGAAAAGGATTGAAAGGAAAGGGAGATATTATTTATATATAGAAAGGGTAGCGAATGGCCTAACCATAACATATGCATAAGTTTTGCGGTGTTAACTACTTTCTCAAAAAAATAAAATAAAAGTTAAGTATTTTATATTATTATTATTATTATTATTATTATTATTATTATTATTATTATTATTATTATTATTATTATTATTATTATTATTATTATTATTATTATTATTATTATTATTATTATTATTATTATTATTATTATTATTATTATTATTATTATTATTATTATTATTATTATTATTATTATTATTATTATTATTATTATTATTATTATTATTATTATTATTATTATTATTATTATTATTATTACAATTACCAAATCGGCAAATGAGCGAAACAACTGCTTAAAGAGATTCAGCAATCGTTTTCCCACTTGTATTGTATTATATGTTTTTAGTGCTTATAATGTATGCACAATAACTTGTGCCTCCCTTTCCTCGCCAGCACTGGGAGAGTGTGTGAGTGAATGTCTCGTCAAAGATGACTATCAGATAGTTTTCAAGTGTGTGTGTGTTGTTATCACACAATAAAGGTTTCTCACATAAAGATAGAGAAGCCAAATGTCTTGTGCTGTATATATATATATATTTATGTATACGTATATTTAGTATATATACTATATAAATGTAATCATGTAGCTCATGCCTCCCTTCCAGGCCCACTGTTCATATCCTACCAGTGCTCTAACTAGTTAGCTATTTTACAATTTACAATTTTTATTTTATTTAATGTATTAACATTTTCTAATAGTTTAAGAGCAGATGTTCAACAAAAATAATAAAATGAAATTGTTATTGAATACTGTTTTACACTGTTGTATGTACTGTATGTATGTATGTGTCTTTAAATTTGACTAAAAATTTATTTTAATATTTTAAACAAATTCCTATTACAGTGTAAACATGTATAACAAACCAATAATGTAAAAACAATTTTGTTTTATGTAACGATTTTTTTTTCATAACACATATTGAAGTTTTTTTTAGTTATTAGTTTCTCTTTATTATATCACGATTTATGCATTCAAAAAATATTTATATACATTATATATATGATATATAAAAAAATATTGTAAGGATAAATATTAATGTATTTTACATTATTTGGCTAAAACACTAAATAATTTTTTTTAATTTATTAGATATTTATATACAAAAATATATGTTTATTATATAAATAATAGATAATTATCACAAAAAATACAAAAATTCCTATTTTAAAAATATTTTTTCATTGTTTTTCCAAAAATAAATTTTAATACTTA